>NW_013526359.1:4872822-4969703 GCF_000836215.1 Papilio polytes
CTCGTATTGTTTTTTTGTTATTCCGCGATACTGCCTCGTTGATTTGTATGTTTTACTATTGATTTGAGTGCTCAATGCAGCGATGATATTTAGTTGATTCATTGAACTTTGTTGTGGTTTAACGCTTGAGTTACCAAGCTGTAGTAGTTTTGTTTACTGATAAACATTACATTATTTGTTATATTTGCAGAAAACTAGCTTTCGCTTACGACTCCGCCCGCGAGAAATTAAAAAAAGAAACGCAAGTAGCTAATATGTTCCAGTTCTGTATCCTAGAGGCTAGATTCATCGAGATCAGATCAGCAGTTTAGGCTACAAACTCTAACATCTAACATCGATCCATATTAATTTTCGCATTTATAATATTAGTAAGATTAATAATTTTGGTGAAAATTGGACGAGTATGCTCTTTAAAACACGTGTTCGCATAATATAATTAGAACGTAATATTATTTTTAAATTATCGACTTAAAATTCTTACGATGCCAATCAAAACCGCATTTCAACGCTAAAGTACACTCACGTGCATAAACTTCGTTTAATAAAACATAAACGAGGCCCGTCATAATCGGATACTTCGCGTTGTCACGTTATAGCTCGTATTTTCTCATGAAATATCCAATTTGTGCGCGTAAAATTAGCACCCGACTGTACGATACGTAAAGATTCGTATTCTTTACGATTTTTTTGACTCCGCTGTTGTTTGGATTTCGTTTTTTTTGTTTTGTTATTCGTAATTGTAGACAGGTTTACGTTCGCGAGGTGTAGTTGTTATTTGAACACAAAGTCAGATCAAAAACACCAAATGTCTTATATCAATTTTCGAGATACTTTTAGATTTTTATAATCACGATTTTAGTTTTGATTTTGAACTCCGAAAAAGATTTTCGTTTTTTAATACCAAATTAGATTAAATATGTAATGGAATTTTATCATTAACAAAAATAAAGAGAACATAACAATAACATTTTTGTTGTTAATAAATTAGTTGTGGCAAATGGAAAAATGTATCCTTCCATAACTTTTATATCAATTTATACAAATATCTACTATGAATTTAAGCCAATAATTCATTAAAAATAGTACCAGAAATATCACAACTCTATGTTATATCCTAAATAATTTATTAGTCAGATTTCGTTGCATCTATTCGACTTGTGTTTTATTTCGTAGACGAGATTTGTATTCTCGCGACCGTTTACAAAAAGCAATTGTAATAAATTCAGTTATTAGCTTGTAGCATTTAAAGTAAATTATAACATTAAATTGGTGGATAATATAAACATTGTGAATGATAAACGAATTTATTTTTGAAATAAAAAGCATTTTGCCATCGATATTTCAAATGCAGTTATCAATTTGTTAAGGCACAATTCATAGATTATTTAATAAGAACGACAAAAGAACTACTTTTAATGTAACACTAGCTTATTGAGAGTTAATAGAGTCGAGCTATTGAGAGTTAATAATGCTTTAAAAATTCATTGTTGTATCTATTTTTAAAAATCGGTAAGAGACGACAACCTTCGTTGATGAGAACTAATTTCGTGGGACGAAGTATACTAAGCATATCATATAAATATTATAAATGCGAAAGTTAGGATGGATGGATGGATGTTTGTTAGAGTTTGAAGTCTTAACGGCTGAAGGTATTTCGGTAAAATTTGGTCCAGATGTAGAGGATAATCTGGAAGAACACATGATGTACTCGTTTTTTTAATACCACGCGGACGGAGTCGCGGGCGAAAGCTAGTAAATTATAAAATAAAAGTTGAGATATTACCCAATTTTAATAGCAATTTCATGTTTCAATCTTAAACATAAAATGCTTGTGTTTAAGAAATTGCATATTGAAATGAACAGAGTACAAGAATCTGAAATTATACGAGTCGTTGAAAATGTTAATCGTTTTAAATATCAGCGATCGCCTCGCGGAAGATATATCCCTTAAAACAAATCAGAATGTCACATTATAGAAGAATTATGTCGTAGGAGTAGAGATACAAAAAACACAAAAACTGGAGCATTTGTCTGACGTCAACAATACTCCTGAATATATTATGCGGAGTCACATATTAATTGCTTGTAGCGAACGATTAATTACATGTTTATCGAATTTTACTGCAGTTTATATTACGTGACGTCAAAACATATTTCTATTTAGTCACTAAACCGTGGTTGAACAAATACCACTTAAATACGCAAATTAATTTGTGCTCTTGTGTTTATTTTCAATTCTATATAGCTTTTGTTTTAAATTTTGGCATTTGATATTTATCTTAATGCATGTTATAATGAAATTCAAAATTAGCTGTTCTTTTGTTTCCTTTACTAACCTGATTTATCGCATTTTAAGTCATATGCCTAATTAATTTTATTAAACCATTTTCGAGAGTAGAAATTGTTTTGTTTTAAATTACACTAGCTGTTCCCCTGCGGCTTTATCAGCGTGAAAGTATAAAAACTTTATTTTATTGTTTACATTTGCCAAATATTCAATCACAAATGTCAAAATTACCTTTGCCATAATAACCTTGCTTCCTTAATGTTGGCTTGTAGTTTATGGTTATTGAGAAAACCCACATAAAGGTTTTTTTTATTTATCCCCTAAGTTTAATAACGTGAAAATATATAGCCTAAAACGTATCGGAAGACTGAGGTTTTTCATTAAAGAAAGAACTATTCAAAAACATGCTGTGATTGCTGACATCCTACACTACCTACCACGAAGTAGTGTTTGTTTACACTTTATTATATAAGTATATGGTAGATATCTAAATAAAGAAAAGACATAAATAGATGAAAAATTAAACAATTTCAAAATTTGTTTATTTTATTCCCAATCTAACGGCAAAATGTTAGGACGATGGAATTAATTATTTAAAGCATTCTAGTGACATTCAGAAATAAACAAATGAAGGCACGTAAGAACTGTCATAGTACGCTTTTGGTGACAACCGTCTTGATATAATAATCCCCTAGATTAACGCCTCTACGAAACGATTCGATGTACGCAACAAAGATAAACAAAAAACAAGGAAAAGAATCTTAAAATAATCTCTTAATAATTTACCGCCCAGTCTTTGTTTTATGAAGTACAGTTAGCTGCATAAATATGACACTAGTTTTATCCCGCGACTCCATCCGTGCGGAATTAAAGAAAAAACAAACGAAGTAGCCTATGTTCTGTGGCAAATTTTGTCGAGATCCGTTCAGCAGTTTACGAGATATGTTCTAGCAAACATCGGAATACTCGCTTCCATAATTTTAAAATCAGAGGCTTAGCCAAGTTTCTGTTGCTTCGTAAAAGTACACATATTTATGCAGCTAAGTATATTTGTACACGTGTACAATAAAGTACCAAAATACAATCATTCACCGATATGATACGGTTTTAAAAATCCTTTCGGGAAAATGCACGCTGAAACAAAAGCAGTAAATAAAAACGCTAATATCGTAATAATTCATTCAAAGAAGTCAAATTATGATAATGTAATGCATCAACAATGTGAAAAAACAAATGAAAATCTAAAAAAAACTTCCAAGCGTTTTTCAACTGTTAGTATTTGACGCCAAACGGTAATTTTTCAATCATCGAAGTTCGACATTTCATAGACAATTGGAATATTATCTGTAATTTTCACCACCGAGTTTCTTTACGATCATTGCCTGTCAACGCTTCGGGCCTATTGTCGTCATGACAACAAAAGGCACAAGAAAAAAAGTCTGAAATGAACATTAAAGTCAGGAAATTTTAATCTAATAACATTGTACGTAAGGTTTACTTTAGATCGCAACTGTCATCGTCTTCATAAGTAGTTTTAAAAATAAATAAGGTATATTTTAGTGAAGATAGAATTGTGTTCATTTAAAACAATAGTGCTCTTATTTCTGGCGTTCAGGAGTGACAGGTGCTGATTTGTTAGTGATACTTTGAATACCAGAGTACAGTCGAAAGTCAAAACAAACATATAAAACGAAATGAAAAGTGCTTTGTTATCTAGTCCGACTGCGAAATTCCTTGCAAATTTACTCGTTTACGTCTAAAATTCGTTATATTATCATATTTTATTATAATGACATCAAGCGGTTGCGAAAAGGTTAAACGATTAAATAGCTATTATTGATATGGCTTCGTAGTCCATAAATTGGTTATTTACGGTTAAGATATAACAATAGTTAATTAATAGCAATTGAATGGTTTAATGTTGCTTTTTGTGGCTTATGACCAACTTTAGAATAACTAAGCTAGTAAAAGGTACATAATTATTTAACAAGAAATAAAAATAGTAAGACAATACCGTTAAAGTTTTAGTAACAATTGTAGTTTATGGATCGTGTTGAAACAAAAGTACATTTGTGGTAGAGCAAAATTTTTTTTTTTGTTATAATTTTTAGTAGATTTTGTTAATTTACTGATATTTCCTTTAACCATTCTAACTAAACTCTAGGCTTGTGCTAGGATATGGTTCACAATAATAGAATGGCGGGATTCGAACCTTCGACCGCAAGATCGGTAGTCCGTAACCTAAACCATTAGGCTATTGACGCTTTGCTTAACATTTGCTTAGTGGTTATCGAATTGCATATCCTTGAGCAATACAATTGTAATAAGCATTTTGTGACATACTTTACGATTTGTCTTATATCTGTATTAGATTTAAACAACGAAAGTATTATGTGTTAAATTTCATGCCAATAATAAACAATGAAATAGATTGTGATATAAGAATAAAGCTTTTAAAAAATCATAAAAATATCTCTAATATTTCATTTTCTTATAAAACTAAGAATAATCTGAATATCATAATAAATAGCCAAAGAACTGAAAAGCGTTTTAAAAACAAAGAAAATTTCAAATTACGAAACACAACATGGACGACAGCTAAATATAAAGAATACAAAATACAACCGCGCCGTAAACAATAAACAAAATTAATGTGGTTTTTCTAAAGCCATACACATTCCACATTTAAGATGGTAACATTATGCTATCATTTATAATCGTTAAAATGCCGCTGTAATAAAAATACCCAGTTATTGTTTAAATAAACAATGGCCGAGAGACTATAAAGCTCTAAAGAATAGGCCACAAAATGACATTGTGCCTGACGTGTGAAAATGTAGATCAGACATGAAACAGACGCACCAGTAGGTAGAAAAACTTGCTTTCTAGTTGTAACGTCATATATCTCATTCTCCGATATTCCAGGAAATGAATGTCTCAAAAGACTAATACATTTATGTAAATTTCATTCATTCAGTTAAACAATTTTTTTATGCGATTTGTTTCAATAATTGAAACTCGCCGATATTTTTTATCTTTGCATTAATGATGCGATATTCGAACTCACCGTCGACAATTCCATTGATAATATTTCTAAAAAGATTATTACATTCTACATACATATAAAAAAATATTGTAACTCCTTTTTAACAGTGTGTAAATAATAACTATGTAATCTTTCGCAAACGTTGTAAATATGTATATGATATGACGAAAGCAACATCATCCGTCGTGCACTTACTCTTTGAGCAACAGAGTGGCGGTCTTGCAACGAAAATAGACGCACAAAAATATTGAAGAGCGTTGAAAAATAGATGTCAAACATAAATGAGAATAATAAGACGCGACGACAAACACTCGATATCTGGGTTATGCGCTTACGAATTTCGTTACTTCGAAATACTGTTACATTGACAAACTTTTATAGAAAACATAAAGTTTGAATAACGCACCAAATTCAATGAATTAAATTGAAATCGAATCTTTTACAGACTTACAAATAAACGCGGTATATAGTTTAACTTAGGAATAAACTGAGTATAAGCAAAATTTGTACTAATATTTGCTTATATATACTCAGTTTATTCCTAAGTTAAACTTCATACCGCGTTGTAAGGCTGTTAGAGTGTAGATTTCTTATCCTAAATACAACACTAAGGGGAGCATTAAAGGAAGAGAAAAAGAACATATAGTAATAACTTTAGTTAAAAGTAAGAAACATGGAAGACTAAATTTAAAAGCATTTCAATTGTCAATGAAAAAGATATTGTTTAATGTACCACTAACTGAGTAGAGTATCGAGTTAGAATCATATTTCTCAGGTAAGATATGCCTCGGATTTATATCTTAAAGAAACATTTTTCTAGTAGAAAAAGTTATGTGTTTTGAATTCGCTAATAGTAAGAGAAATGTGTTCTATTTAGCAGATACATTATATTTGTATGTGATAGTATTTTTTCGTCATAAACCGTTACTAATGGCGTCGGCGATGCACGCATCTTCATCCATCACGCGCCGGAGCCGCAACAATCTTGTTTATAGGAATGTTAACCGTGTTTATTTCAGCTACCGCTGTTACAAGATGGATAGAAAGCACTATGTATTTTAAATTAAATTAGGAATTTATTTTTATAAGACAAATGACTACGAGTATCTACAGACTAAAAAAAATTTCTGGCTTAACATGCCAGTTAATACTGTGTTTGCGCAGCGCCTTAGTTCCTTTGCAAACATTTTTGAATACAACAAAGTGGCAATGAACTGTGCCATGAAAAACAATATAACATATGAGGTAAAGAGTATTGTATCATACTGGCCTCGTTGTCTTACGACGTACTCGAGGATGGTCTGGACGTTAAGATTTAACTCCCTTGTACAGTATAGAACCCTCGCGATACAGGTCTGGGCTAGTGTAAGGGTGTTAGTAATTTGGAAAGTGATTTAAGAAGTAAGAGAATGTATGATAGAACAGTATAGATTGTTATACTTTTGAAATGAGCGGCGGGAACGCCGGTGCTCTTTGACGTCCTTGGACATCAGCAACACCGAGGAACTGCAGATGCGTTGCCGGGCTAAGTGTTATTAATTTGAAAACACCAACTGATTATCTTTGTTTAAGAACGTTTCTTTTACTGGCTTTGATAATTCCATTAACGTGTTTGGCAAACAAGGTATAACCTTTAAAATGTATCTGTGTTGAGCAAGTTACATAAATAAAATGTTCATAGAAACAGTTTTTTAATTAATATTATGACGTTATTCCTAATATATTTTGGACTGCAGTGATAATTATATTTTTAGATATTTATAGTTAATTATAATTATCGCCCAATTAATAATACTGCAATTTTGTAACACTTTATTATAGCTTTATAGCTTCTCTAAATAATATTAGTCATTTGCAGATGATTTCCTAATTTATAGTGGAGCAAATTTTTAAAATCTTGATAAGACTGTTTTAATAGTCTGTTCAGATATTATTTTATGCAAAACTAATCGTTTTTAAAATTTATATTTCATCAGATGGTAATTTATTAGAATCTCATTTGATTATTATCCAAGTAGATAATACTTTGTTTAAAAACATACTGTATATTTTTGACTTCTCTATTTCATACCGTTGTTTTTGTTCTTTTGTCTGAGAAGGTTTTTCGTTGAATCTATTAATTTGATTCTTGATTGTCTGTTTGTTATTTGTTCTTTGACACTTTCTATGCCACTATTTATACAAGTGAAATCTTCAGGGTTTGGTTCAAAGTTAGTAGCAGTTCTTTTCCTCAAACTAGTTTGGATCCAATTACTACATTGTAAGTTAATTCTTACTTTCGTTAGTTTAATTTTGTCCTATTAATAATGTAATTATGAGAACACAATGACAACTCGGTGTTTTTTTTTATTTTTTATCGTGTTCTTTTTCCATATTCTTCCCCCCGCATCCTGTACCAATAGAAGCGGAACGGTATCTTGATAAATACAGGGTGTGCCGTGACAAATGGTAACAGAGTGTTTTTAAGTATTTTTAGAAATAACGCGGCGGTGTGGGCCGCTTCGTTACTAATTGGACACACAATACGTCTTCGGGCAGCAGCTAGGACGGGAATCTGATGTTATTTCTGATCCGCTGTACCTCGCAATTACTGCCATCTGTCAAATTCGCCAGCAAGAGACAAAAGATTTTAATGAGACGTTTCCAGGACGATGAGAATGTGTGTCTTATCATTGTTAAATGTACCAAAGAGATTTAATCAGTGTTAGAGCGGACATTAAACAACTATTTGTAACAGTTTTGCGAAATCCATACCCCCATATTACGCTGAAATTACCCTTTATAACACGAATATTCCCAACAATTTTGAAATGAAGAACTCTCCAATAACGCAATTTACGGCACTGTCTTGTTCTAAAACGTGTCACAAGTCGATTATAACGCGAATTATTATAACACGGAACCATCAACCGCGTTATAGGGGGGTTTACAATACAATGTTTATGTCCATTATTTAACAAGAATAAAAACCCGTGTCATATTGTGATTATTTTATTCTTTCCTAGTGTTAGTAATTTATGCGTTTTGATAAAAAATTTACATTGAATTATCAATAATTTGCATACATAATAATTTAATTTGCAAAAATAGAATGTTAAGCATATATCGCTTTCTGAATTAAGGAAGTTTCATATTAATTGTTTTTAATATTCTATTATCATTCGATCAGGATATTATTTTGTTGTTTCGCATAATCTTTTGTTTTTTATATATTTTTCATTACGTATTAAATATTATGTAATAGGTACAATTGATTCGATCCGTTTGACTGACAAAAATACACATTTTTCTATACTAATATTATAAAAAGGAAAGATTTGTTTTGTATGTATTGAAATAACTTAAAAACTACTTGGCCGATTTCAAAAATTCTTTCATCATTAAAAAGCTACGTTATCAGAGACTAACATAGGCTATTTTTATAATTTTACGCGGGCGAAGTACAATATAAAATAAACTTTTAAGACACAAACTAGTTTTCTGAGTGATTTTCTAACAGTTGTATGACGGAACCATTTTTTTGGTTTAGTTTAAATATCAAAAAATAAACATATCCTTTCTCTGATAATCTTTAAAAACAAAGATATTAATATATGTTAATACATGGTTCGTTAAGTGTTGCTTAATAATTTTATTCCGTCCCTATTGTAGTTCATAAAGTTAATGACAAATGACGTCGCATTTTTTTCTTTCACCCTGTACTCGTCTGCGTAATATGTAGTACAAATAATAAAAAGTCGTCCAAATAAACTTCCGCGCATTCCTCTCAGTGCGATAAGTGATATATTAAAAGATGAATTGTTGACGTGTGGAGTTAAAATAATATTCTGACAGAGAATATGTCAGAAACCATTTTTCATCTTCAAGCTCCACTCATAGGGTGTTTCCTGAATAGAAAATCACAAAATTAACAAGATGTTTATTAACTGAAAGGTTAGTATTTGAGACTCGTAGCCGAAATTCGAAGTTTTTATATTAAAAAGTAACAATTTTTTCATTATTAAACATCATTCGATTTATTTGATAGCTTTTGGCACATTTTCCGTGCGTAATTAAAAAAAAAAACTTAGTAAGTAGCCTACGTGTACTTCCATACTATGTACCACATATGTTTAGCCGTTCTAGAGGTTTCTTCTAACATACATCCATCCATTCATCCGTCTAAATATTCGCATTTATAATATTAACTTGAACTCATCTCCACGTGGGATTATAGTAAAACGCAATTGTTTTTGTATCTTTAATAGCTACGAAAATTACCTTTCAAAGTTAGTAATTATTACGTAATATTAAAATGAATAATTAAATCAATAATATGTTACCTGTCAACAAATCTTTGATTATATTTCTCTGTTTACACACAATTAAAGTCATAAAATAACAAACGAATGTGACTGTATAAATAGACGACATTGTACATCTCAATGGGTGGGCCAGCGGTCTATTTCAGTTAATGCAGACAAAAGCGACTTACATAAATAACTGGTTTTTCGGACAATTAATTATGCTTCATTGTGTCCATCATTAAGGATTATAAGACTATTTGGAAATGTTTTCTTTCCTACATCTAACACAAATTGGGTAAATGTCAAACGAGTGTGCACGCTAGAAAAATATTCACAAAGGCGATGTAGGATCTTTTTAGAAGGGGATCTACAATATTTGGATAATAAAATACAACTTTAGACACACAACGAGTAAATAAGAAGGGTTATTTTCTTTAAAAGTCTATAGTCCTTTAAGTTGTACAAGAACATTTATATCTTCTAGTTAAACTTCTTCTGACGTAGGCTTCCATTGCTCAAACATCCATAAAATGCATATGGTGACGTCTTCTACTCAGAGAATGATATAGCCGAGTGTCCGTTTTTGTATACCTAATTGAAACAGAGAAAATTCACGCTAAAAAGTTAGAAATCGTAATTCAAAATGCTAATGATTTACAGAAAAGTATTGAAACGATTCTTAGATACATCTTCGTTACCTCTTATAATCTGATATTTGTCAGTTGTAAAGAATTTGGAGTTTGCTTTATTGTTTAAGACGCTGGTATATATTTAAACGTTTCAGTATTCGGCCGTTAGTCTTTAGTAAGTAGTAGCTACTTCTTTAAACTGTTTTATTTGTGAAGAGTAACATGAATTGTTTAATTTCAAACAGTGACTTGCATCTCGCACTAGACGGTGGCAGATAAAAACATTGTTAATGGGTTAAGTTCGAAGTGTTCAAATTATATTTGTTTGCTCTCTTAACAAATGATTGTTATAATTGCTTTAACTTTAAAGTCTTGAAGATGTTTTTGTTTAACAAAATTTCCTTATGTTACTAACTTTCTAGTCGATAGTTTTCCTTCTCAATAATATAAAGGAACTAGCTGTCCCCGTGCGGCTTCATCTGCATGAAATTATGAAAACTTTATTTTATTGTTTACATTTGTCAAATTATCAATAGCATATGTCAAACTGACATAACATGACAATCCTTGGCAATCTTGCTTCCTTAATGTTGGCAGTAACTTATGGTCTCTTTTCCACATTAGGGTCTTTATCCAAAATATTTACCTCCTAAGTTTAACGGCGTGAAAATATATAGCATAAAGCGTGACGTAAGAGTAGGGCTTTTTATTAAAAAATAATTATTCAAAAATATGCTGTAATTGCTGACATCTTAGGCAACAAAGAAGTGTGTGTTTACGCTTTATTATAATAGTATGGATATAATTAAAAATAAAATGTTTTTATTTTCTAAACACGCTCATCATATAGAACGCTAACAAGGCGTGTAACTATGTCCGCCATATTGTCAACTTCAACTATCAGATTAAAATACATCCAATATCATCGAGAATTTAAACCTACACAACGAAGATTTTACATCTCGAACAATAATTTCTCATTGGAGGATTCCAATGACGAAACATCGATACTAATATTATAAAGAAGAAAGATTTGTATTTTTGTATGTATTGAAATGACTCAAAAACTACTGGGCCGACTTTAAAAATTCCTTCATCATTAACGCGCGAAGTCGCGAGCAACAGCTAGTATAAATTATAGACAAAATACGTCTTTTTTATATCTGTTATTTTAAGATAAAAACATGATATAAACAATTTTTGTACGTATATTTCGACGTCTATAACTCATATTGGTAAATAAAGTCACCAAATGTTCTAGTAAAAATTAGAAACAACGGTGTGATCGGTTGATTTAGTTAATTAATAATTAAGTAGATATTATCCGGACTTTATTAAAAAAAAAAACATCTATCACTCCTTACTGTATAAAATCTAATAATAAAATGAGAAATACGTTAATTATCTTTAAAAAATAACTCAATTGCCAAGAAAGTGTCGAAACGGTACATTTAACCCTAAAACGCTACAATCAGCAAGATGCCACGTTGCGTTTGCACGTCGTATAAATCAAGTGTAAATTCAGAGCCAAACAATTTTGCGGCAGAATGATTTTAATATAACAATAAAGAACGCGCGGTGATGTTTTTAACCCACAAATTTGGCCGCTCAAAACAACACATCCTTTTGAACTCTTTATACTGAGAAATCACTAAATAATACCGACGTGCGATATTTTTTATAACTTGTCAAAATTTAACACTTCAATAACAATGCAAGACTTGATGTATTTTATTATAACAAAGCTAAGACACATGATTTTTATTTAAGAAACAATTGAAAGTTACGCTTGGATTAAGACACCATCAATTGCTGTTGTTATAGATCGGTTATATTTCCAAATAATAATAGTAAGTGTAACATGAAATTATGAAAATTTAATTTTATTGTTTACATGTGTGAAATTATCAATTGCAAATGTCAAAATGACATGACGATGGCAACCTTGCTTTCTTGATGTTGGCAGCAACTTATGTTCTCTTTCCCATATTAGGGTTTTTATCCAATTTATTTACCCCTAAGTTTAATAGCGTGAAAATATGTAGCCTGAAGCGTGACGTATGTGTAGGGTTTTTTTATTAAAAAAAGGAATTATTAATGAATATGCTGTAATTGCTGACATCTTAGGCAACTAAGAAGTGGGTGTACGCTTTATTATATTAGTATAGGTTAGCAAACTCTTTTCTTATATTATTTTAAGTTTTAATTTCCATTTACAAAATTAAACAAACACACAAATTAAATGAAGTTATGACTCATCAGACGATCTTTCATACGCTTATTAAGACGTGTGAATATTCAAACTTTCACGCGAACGTATAAAACAGTGACAATTAAAGTTTTTGTTTGTCTGTATTATTCCAGTCTCAATTAAAGACACGAAGACATCCACTGGGTCTGATTTACGCCGCGGGCGCGACGTAAAGGGTTAATTAGGGATGTGTATTGTTTAATTTATGCGTTCTCTTCTCGAGGACAATTGATTACGATGCAAAGGCATGTGACAAATGTTTGGACGAATGTTTGAATTATTCTTACTATGAAATAATTATTTACCTTAATTTGCCAAAATTTAACAAATGTTTTGTGTAAAGGAAGTTGAAGAATGATGTAACTAATAATTAATTAAGTGAAAAACTGCAGATGGTTTTAACATTTTTTTTCTGTTTCAGGTATGTCTTCAGTTATAATAATTATTTCGCTGTTACAAATTACTATGTAATACGAGTATAGGGACCTGTCCCACCACTAGCTGATGGAAGCTCAGGTAGATTAAAAGTGACGTCGCTGTCAGATAAGGGAACAATATTCGATATTTCCATCACATTTACACGTTGGATTGTTATCAGACAGTTTACAATTTGGTGAGAGAGGCCCTAATGATTATTCTCATCACCAAAGGTAAGATTAATGTTACACAACCTATTACCAACTAAATCAACTTTTTCTTTTGTTTCTATCGTTTTTCCAAAGATTATAACAATGTTTCAAACCATTAATCGGTCTGTATTGTCAACGCATAGCTTGACTGTAATAGAAGGTAGTCAAAGAGCTTTTTACACAAACGTCCTTCAGTATTTATTGTAATTGTTCGGAGGGTCACCGTGACCGCTGCACGGGGGCATTAGACAATAGCTTGACTAATCGTCTTTATGTTCAAACTTATTTGTCTGTCAATACGAGTGTTATTTTGATATAATTCTACAGATAATACTAGATTTGTCTAGAATTAAAAGCTTAATAAGTAAATGTAGGTCTTAGTATTCTTTAAAGTATGTTTTATACCTGAGCCAAATTGTACTGAGATCCGATGAGCCGTTCTTTAGACACCAAGTAACATATTCATCCAACTAAACTTTTGAGTTTGTATAATAGTAAATAAGTTAGATAAGTGTAAGATTTTAAGGTACAGTAGAGCTTATGATATGTTTAAGTGTTTTTGCTGAAGTTTTCATATACTTATCATTACTTACTGATTCATTAGTATTGGATTATGGTATACTGAATTTCAAAGAAGTAAAACCCAAGCTAAGAAGTTCGGTTAAACGTTATAAGAATTTATCGAACCAGAAACACTAACGAAAGGGTAAAAGCTGGGAAACCGGCCATAAGTGGCTCAATTCTCATTGTTGCTATAACATTACAGGCATACATATGTAGGTACCGATAGTCTAATGAATATCTAGCATTATAAATAAGTATAAAATGTAAGGACAAAACCACAGCTATTAATAAATGTTTTTGAAATAATTTTGAGGACAAAACGAATTATTTTAATAACAAAACTTACAATACTAAAAATATAATAATGCTCGGGGATTGTGAGAAAAATGATTTAAGAAATACACAACGAAAGTCACGCAGGGAACGTATATTTCATCAGGAAAGATTACTGCTAACACCCATTATGACATTTTATATGACACCGTAAGCGTTTAAGTGGGGGCTATTTTAATATTAGAGTTTTTAATAGCTTGTATATTTTTTAAAAAATTCGGTCAATTTTTTTATGTTTATATTAGTATTGTAATGTTTTATATTAAATTAAAAAAGGTAGCTGGAATTGGCTAAGAGTTAAAAGGTTTTATTATAGATTATCAAATATAATATATTATAAAAGCTTAATTACTGGCTTAAAATAATTTTGTTCTTATAAATTTTAATTCAATTATTAACGAACTTTATAGACGTTTTCTTACACACTCTTACAATCTCTCTCACAATCTATTATAAATTGACTTTTGTTATAATTTTAAGACGTAGTTTTTGCGCGCGATTTTTTGCAGTCAGAATGACAAAAAAAAAACAGTAATAAAGCCTATCTTATTCAGTGATTATAACGGTGCAATAACTTTTGTAATCGGTCCATTACTTGTTGAGTTATCCGTTCATCCAAAAATATGAATCTTTATTACTTAACTAGCTGTCCCCGTGTGGTTCTGTCCATCTAGAATTATAAAAACATTCATTTGCCAAATTCTCAATGCCAATCTTGTTAGTTCTGGGTTTTCTGTTAAAGAAAGAATTAAAAAATATGCTACGATTGCGACATTCTGCGCCACGAAGTAGTGTGTGTTTACGCTTTATTATATTTGTATAAATTAGTGTATAATAAACGAAATATTAATATTGCAAAATAGAACACGTTGTAATGTTCATCGACTAATGCAATACCTTATAAGTAGAAAGCTTTACCAGTATCGACGATAATAACTTTAACTTGTACAATACGCGACCTCGGACACCTGAGAGCTGAGAGCGACCTCTATTATCTGCGGCTGTAATTAGCGTAAGGAAGGCTTTCTCTTGTAATAATTAGATAGGTTGCCAACGTGAAATATGCACCGATACCGTAACCCGGAAGTGCGAAATATTTGTGAAACACGCTGTTTCGTTTTAATGTTTTATTTAATAGCAAATTGAATGCAAATTGGAGTTATCAATTGTTCATCTAGAAAATGATTCGTTTGGAAGTTTGGTATAAAGAAAAAAAATTGTTATTCTTGTGTTGATAAATGTTTAATTTCTTCAATGCTGAAATATACATTTGTCTACATTTAATTATCAGTGGTAGAGCCTGCTTTAACATCTTCGCACGAATGGGTCGACTCGCCCGATGCAATACCACGACCACACAGAAGACAGGCGTGAAGTGGAAGCAATTCCGCGTTTTGTCTGATGAGTGTGGTACCCGCGGTCTAATTTTAGACCCTTATCTTTCTTACCATTTTCTTATACGTAAAGGATATTTAACGGTGGAGGAGAAGGATAGGAAGGGGAAATATCTTCTTTATGTGCGCTTTCTTTTACAATTTCGGATGTATCAGTTCTCTTTCTAGGCGAATTCAGTTGGCGGCTCGCTCGTTTGCCACCTTGTAATATACCATAAAAATTACACTTGTTGTTAATTGTAAAATGTTTTGTATTAAATTATTACTTGTATAAAACAAAAGTACAATTTACAATAGGAAATTATGAATAGCAATTATTTGTAGAAACGTACAATTTACGTCTAAAGCAATTTAAGTCAACAAAAATCGAATAACACCGTATAAGGAAAACATACTCATTAATTTACCTTTTTTTCCAAGATGTATTGTGAACACACTGTCTCGATGAGCGCGTAGTGATGTGACGCGTAGTACCGCATTTTTATTAATTGATTTTTTGTAAACCACTTGTTTAATTTTATTTCCACAAGCTGTTATGTTGCGGCTCCATCCGAGTGAGATTATAAAAAGTTTATTTTATTGTGTACATTGGTTAAATCCTCAATTGCAAATGTCAAAATTCAAATAAACAAATGACAACGAAAGTCTATGACATTGGATAACAAATACCGTACTATGGCAATCTTGTTTCCCTGATGTTGGTAGCTCATAGTTTATGGTCTTCTTCCCATATGAAGGGTTTTTTCCAATTTATTTACCCCCCTAAATTTAATAGCGTGAAAATATATATCCCAAAGCGTCGTAAGTGTAGGGCTTTTTATTAAAGAAAGAATTATTCAAAAATATACTGTGATTGCTGACTCTATGCCACAAGAGAGATAATTATTTGCAGATGTCGCAGTGGGTAGAGGAAAGGACAAACAAATCCGTTTATACCCACCTTTAATTGAATAATGTGTACTATTTTAGACTATGTGTTTTTAAATGTATGAAGATTGTTATAAGACTATAATTTCCGTAGTATGCACATCACTACGACGATCGTATAATTACGAAACGACAAAGTGTGGTTGACATCAACTCAAATGTTTAAGAGAGTGTATTCTATACAACGCCTACAATACCTTTGAAGCGACTTTGTCTCACTCCGCAATTATGACACCCCTTATATATCTCAGCATAGTCTTCTTTGCGGCTTCAAATTAAGATATGCACTCTATTACTTCAAGTTTAAAGTCGAAAATTTATTTTAAATTTAGCATAGATGACGCAGATGCGCTATAATACGAAGGTGGTAACAAAAACACGTCAGGTTTTGGATTGTTCAAGACTATTTCAATGGTCGTTATTCGTTAAGGTAGGTGATATTTTTTTGATGAATTTATTAACAACCTAAGGGGAATCATTCCTTTAATTACTAGAGTAGTTTTCGCTCGCTATTATTCACAGTAATTAGTAAAGAAACACGTACATACATTTAATTTCATATTTAATTCAGACTAAGTTATTTTATGCAAGTGGATACGTTATGTTAAATTAAATCTTTATATTTCTTTGTATTATGACATTAATATATGACTATGATAGGGGTTATTTAAATTGGTATAAATATTTTTTTTATTCAGAAATTAAAAACGGATAATGTCGGTCTTGGGATAGTCTTCCAAAATTATAGTAATTTTGATTTAAATCATACGTTTAAATTCTTTTATTAACTAATACTAGATTATTCCACAACATTTTTAGATATCTGAGTTCTTCTACGAGTATTTTTCGTGCAGCGCTCCTACCGAGCATAAATCACATCGATATATCTAACAAATTTTGTTGAAGACGTTACGAAAATGTTCTTACGGAAATTCAAAAACTCTGATGCACACATTTCCCGAAATTTTATTGCAAAATGTTCTTGTTGTTACCTATAATAAGAATAAGTTATTATTGGTCATAAATATTTGAAAAGAAATGTAATAATATGTTCCTTACTTATATCTTTTCACCCTTTATCTTTATTCAAATAGTTCGCGTCCAATATAGTATAACTTCACATTATCTTGTGTAGATTTTAAATTATTTATAGGACTGACCTGTCCCACGGTACAAAGACGCTATAAGCATAAACAAAAAAATAACCGGAGGGTTCAGCGAACTAAAAATTTCACGTAGTAATGAGAGTGGGCCAGTACATTCATATTTAATTGGCGCGGACGCGGTCGGGCTAGTTTACGAGTCTCTATGGGGCTCGGGGGTGATTTTAACTTTTTTTTCAAATGCCCGATAGGTTGAAGAGGTATTGTGGAGAGGACAGTGTGAGAGCACGTTAGAATAGTATAGATAAGCCTTTTTAAGGATGTTATTTTTAATTACGTATTTGAACATAAGTAACTATTCTATGGACGACAGTACATCATATTGTTAAGTGTTTCTTTCGCGATGATATATAATCCTTCCAACTTACCATAGTAGACAAATTTCTAATTTTAAAGTAGAAATTGCACTTATTTTAATTAAGGTTAGGTTTAACAATAAAAAAAAATAAAAAAGTATCAATCTTCTTAAAAAAATTACGTCGTATCCATGTTATTCTAACCACGAAATATCGTTGCAATAGTCTACGGAGCGAAAAAAAATGCGAAATAATATCGAAAAGCAATAAAAGCGAGAGCGATACCGCTATAAAGTACAGACAAATACGGAAGATAATCGAAGCGAGTGCTCGCAGAGTACGTAGTATTGTAGAGTTTATAGCACCGTAATATTTTACTACTGGTTTGTTCGTGAGCTTTTAGAGTGAGCTAAAGTGGCCGCTGTAAAACATTTATATTTCTTTATTTGGTTTGATACATACAGAACATGTGTTATATCTATACTTCTATACGAGTACTAATAAAGCGTAAGCATACTACTTTGTGGCGTAGAATGTCAACAATCACAGCACATTTCTGAATAATTCTTTCTTTAATAAAAACCCTACACTAACGACACGCTTTAGGCTTTAGTGTAAGATATGTTTTTTTACCCTATTGATACAGGTTGTAAAACATTAAAACTTCATCACAAATACTCTCATAAATAACCTATAATCCATACGACATTGTAACCAGCAATCATCTGCAAATGCATCAAAAAGGCGTGAAAAATCAAAAACATAATTGACGTATACATTGCACTTTCCGTATTAGAAAGATAAATTTCTGTATGGTTCGATACGTCAATGTATAACGAACTTATCGAAGTAGAGGGTGTGAAGCATTTAAGCATGGATATCATTTGTACAGCGATGAACAAATGTAAACGCAATCTAATCCTTGTATTGTTAACAGGAATCCAATTTAAAATTCCATTGAGTGATCAGACAAAGCTTGATTGATCGTCGATTTAAACGTATTTGTGAAAGCGGGTACTATAGAAAATGTTTTTAATGTGCCTTTCGCAGTTGTATGGAATTTTGTATTCCGTTAAGTTGATCAGAGGGCCTGTCACGAAAATACCCGAGAAAGTATTTGTAACATCGACTTAATATAAGGATAATCCTGATAGTAGTGCACAAATTAATTACAAATTTTGCAAATGGCGTAGCCAATACTTTTTAGCACATTTTCCTACT
Organism: Papilio polytes; assembly: GCF_000836215.1. Taxonomy (NCBI): domain Eukaryota; kingdom Metazoa; phylum Arthropoda; class Insecta; order Lepidoptera; family Papilionidae; genus Papilio; species Papilio polytes. Next base: position 4,891,849 of record NW_013526359.1, read on the forward strand.
GGGTCCTCATTTGTCAACTTTAACCAGTACTACTCTTATATTTACAGGGCCATTTAATATTCACTTAAGTAGTCCCTTAGTGCTCATTTCTATGGCAGTAAGTCTGTTCATTGGTTTTATGTCTGTTTTAGTCAGACCTATTATAAATTAACCAAATAATTGTGTTCATACATTTCTTACATTGTACTTCGCTGCTAGATTTAGGTCTTATCGTAAAATGGACTTGAATAGGGATGTAATGAATTACCTAATTTAATCACACGTTCGTCGTGCGACTGAATGGAGGGCCTTTGTATTTCAGTTTCATATTTCAATATTGTCTTATTGCTTTGTGCCGTCTTCCGGTGGACAATTGCCAAGATTTGAGATGGATTGTCTATTTCGCTCGCACTAGTGTTAGTTTTATATATCTGTCGCATATCAGTGCTGTGAATTCCCTGAATGAAAGTTTCATTTGATCGTTTTGCAATACCGTTGGATATGAAGCCAAGTAGTGAGTGAATATAATTTTGTCAATCCTCGCTGCGGTGGCGGGTAATGAGTGTTCGTGCCAACTGAGAGGTCAGTTGCCAGGTCGCTGGTCTGTAAGTGGAGGGCATTAATCAAAATTATAATTTAATTACGGTAGCTTAACATGTAACTGTATTGTGCTATTATCTTTAACAGAAATTAAATTGAATAAGTTTCGGAAAAAGGTTTCGAGTCGATAAAAGAATAGAAAGAATGAAAGGTTATGTTACAAAACTGCAAAAGTTTTAGAGGAGTAGTTACTATTTGCATTAACCGATAAGCATTAATGATACAATACAATTGTGTGCGATCACCCAAAAGCAATTACTCATTACCCTTAAGAATAAAGAAATAAACCATATAGCGTCTTTAAACAATGATAAAAAGAAAAAAAACTAAATGTTAAAATTGGAAGGAATTAAATTTCTTTACAAAATGAATGTACCAATGCAATTATAAATAACATGCAACCGCAATTGAATTCAAAATTCACAAATCATTGTGCGTTAAATTATAATTTCATTCGAGTTCCAAATTTTCGGTTGACGGCTTGGATTCGGAATAAGGACGGCCGAGCGAGATATCTTTGGTAGTTAAGAATAATTCACAAATATCTGTCAGGATATATAACATGTTAGTCTGTCCGCGATCAAGGAAGCTGAAAAATAAACAGAACGTCATGAGGTCGATTTAAATATTGTAAATATTTTGAGGTTAAATTTTCAATATGAGCGTTGAATAAGTATTTATTTCAATAATTTTGATCAATATTGGGTGGAATTCAATACTATGTCAGTTACTTCAGGCGTCTAAAATGTCTCAAAATAATGAAATTAAAGAACCATTTTCTGCTATCACCAAGATGACAGCATGACACGACCGTTCATGGTGGAATCTTGTAAGAAAATGCGCTGATGTATCCAACAACTGTGTCTTCCTTTATTTATTTTACAACACTATAAATCGAGATCGGCAATGTTTACAATAACAATTTAAGTAGCACAATTTTATACGAATTGATATAATTTTTAACATTTTACTAGCGATTGAATTATAGTTAACAAGGTTACCTAAATTCCAATATAATTATAAAACGGGAATTTATTCGACCATGTTGTTCTGAGAAGTCCGCAGAATTCCTGTGTGTTATATGAACGTGCCTGCAACGTTACGTGACCAACATACCAATTTATATTATTGTAGGAAAATATGTATTTTAAGTTTAGAGAAATATTGTTAGATAGGGCAAAGATTCTTATATCAAAATACGTTACTAAAGAAAATTGTAATATATACCAAGTGTGCAGTTTCATTATTTGTTAACGCTCGCATGTGTAGAGCGAGAGATTGATCACGCATGCCATAGCGCCCGCATGCGTTGGGCGATATTCTTTACGAGTACTTCTCTTTATCGCGCATTACACTCCTCAACTAAATCCCCTCAAGATGCTTGGTTTGGCGATTGACTTATCAACCAATGAAACTCCGCCCTAAGTTTACATACAAGGAAATTTACAATAGTCCAAATCACTTACTTTTACTTTAGTCTGACATTAGAGGACTATAAAAATGTAGTTAACGGGAACTTATAGACAGACAGACATAAACAATACTTTACTATTAGTCATGAACATTAACGCAGTGAATACGACTGCACGGATGCTTCGGTTTACTAACCAATAAACGTCTTCACTTAATTTACGTCACTTGTAAGTAAATGAGAATCTATTTAAGGTTATGCTAGCGGACAATTTATCAAGATATATATTGCTAAGATACGATAATTTAAAATATTTACATTCTTTGACAGATTTGGCCAAGATGGTGGTTAAGTTGGCCGATATTTGTTTAAGAAAACAGTTAGATTATTGAGTTTTGTTCGTTTTAGACTTATGGGGCGTTATCGTCGTTTTGCGACAAAGCCTCCCTGTTTAATTTCTTAATCAATTTTAATTACATTTTGATTACTTACCAACAATTAATTTTAATCTTTGATTATTGTTTTTAACCTAAAAAATTGTTGTAATGTTTAAATATTTCTATTTAAAAGTAGCATCATCTGTCATATCACATCACTCGTTAATTACTGAACATTGATAAGTGTCAGTTAACAATCAGTTTTAGAACGTAAAAAGCTCAGATGTCTTGTAAATAATGATGATGAAAAATTATGTAAATCATAAACAGTACAATTATAATGAAATAATACTCGTTCACATTTCCTATATAAAATTGATCGTTTGTCGTAAAACCATCGTTTACAAGACATTAATATTAAAACGGTAATTGCACATGTTTTCTTAGGATCATTCGATCCTCGGTCGTGAAGTCAATTGCAATCTACTTCAACAATTATATTATCCGGCTTAACATTTGCGTGTGCGCACGATTGCTATAAAATCCGGTAAACTCGAATTCGAGTAAAGACGGCACGAATGTAGAACTCGTGATATGTTTTAAATTCTTCATTAATACGGTATTTTTAAGGGATTCTCTTTATTTTTTTTTTTTTGGATACCGCATTCATAGGTTTTAATTACCGCAAAAGGCATCGGTATGTATTTTATTGATCAAAAGCGCTATCTAGCATGTCTAAAAACTAAGTGCCTGTCCCACCATTGGCTGATAGAGGCTTAGATAGCTTAAAAAATACGTCACTCTCAGATAAGGGAACAAAATCCAATACTTCACACGTTCGATTGTTATGATGTTGTATTTACAGTGTTGCATAAACTATATTTTTTAATTTATTCATCGAAAGATATTTTACGAAGTTTTATTTAAAGTACAATTAAAAATAAATCAAAAACATTGAGGCGAACAGGTCCAAACGGATTAAGTCATGTTAAGCCAATCCGTGAATGTACCAATGCGTCTATTGTAAGCAAGGTTTGTTCGCTAAATTCAAAATGTATCCTATTTTACGATTACACGTAGAACAAGTGCAACAACATGCGATTGAGATGTCGAACCCACGCACTATTGTACCTTAGTGCGAGATATTGAACGTTATCCCAACAAAAACTTGATTTGTTTGCCGTTTCTTACAAAGCTTGTACAAACATTATGATTGGCTGTTTCTGTTTGAATAGTTTAGCGAAATGAAGGCAACAAAGATCTGTGATATGATAGACAACGGAATGCATAGGAAGGGAAGATATTCTCTTTCTCTGTGTCCCCTCCTCTATCAATTAATGGTATGGGACGAAACAGTAAATAGAGATATCTCTAGGCAAAATTCACTTCGCTATTATAGTAAAAAATGGTGGTAAACGAACAGTTTACCACCTCGAATCCCGACAAATTTTTAACAGAATTTTCAACAAAAAATAATAATTTAATCGAAAATATTGCTACTTGAATGGCACACGGTTTAATTCATCAATTAATTAACAAATACCACGTTTCCGTATAAAGATCGATTCAACTAGTCAGTAGAAGGCGATCGAAGCAAGTCCATTTTAGTCCGTACTGAAGATGACTCGATGGCAATTAATATTCATTGTAAGAATGGAGACTAAGATGGCACGAGTTTTAAAACTTTTTATACAGCGAAGTGGTCTGTTCTAATTTACATTAGAATGCTCCTATAATTCGACCTTTATTTAATTGCAAATATTCCTCTTCCTAAAAGGGGTATTTCTTTACAGTGTAATAAAGTTATTTTCTTTTATGTACATAATGTTAGATTCTTTTTTATATTATTACAAGGCAAACGAGCAAGCCTTGGTAGACATCTGCAATTGCAGATGCATTGCCTATCTTTTATCGACAGAAGTTGGGACGCACAGAAAAAGAATACTCTTCCTACTTATGTGCCCTCTCCCCCACCAAATTCATTTCTACTTCTCTAATTATTTTTAATATGATTATAAGAAAAAGGCGGGACGGAAAATTGGCACAAGCACACGCATTCAATAGAAGAAACTCAGAATCCACTTCATGCCTGTCTTCTGTTTGTTCGTGGTATTTTACTTATCCTGTAGATAGATAAACCAAAATAATTAGGACTTCATGCGACAATAACATTCGTACAAAGTCGTTTAAAATTCCGTCCACAGTATTTGAATTTTCCCGAAGGCAGGGGTAGAAGCGGGCCCCTTATCAAATTGATATAAATTCATTGTTAGGACAAGCAACAAGTGTACTCATACTGTTACTAGGGTTGTCAAAATGTCGTTAAAATAATGAAAAAGCAATTTATCATCATTTTCTTTGAAACACTTGGTATCGAAATAAATTTTATATTTAGGTAAAAAGTAAAAAGCATGTTTTTTTAACTCCATATATTTTAAAATTAGCTTGTTTTCTATCCTAGTGATTACCTGAATAACGCCAATGCATAGTTTTGTTAATTACTAGCTTTCGCCCTCGACTCCGTCCGCGTGTAATAAAAATATAAAACATAGCCTATGTTACTCACTAACAACGTAACTTGTAATGGTGAAATAATTTTGAAATCGGCAAAGTAGTTTTTGAGTTATTTTATTACAATCAAAAAACAAAGTTTTCCTCTTTATAATATTAGTATGACATACGAAACATCTCATACTAAAATTAATGATAATTAGTATCTACACATATACCTAATTAATAAACAAACGCATGAAAATGATTTTACAATTACATAAAAAAAATGAAACATGTAGTAACAGTATAACAAAAATGTATTATTTATTAATATTGAGTACAGTGTACACAACCCTATGAACAATGCAACCCTAAATAATAGGGGTTGCTGGCAAACATTTATCTAGCTGTAAAGTGATTCCACGGCAACAAGTCGCTAATGTCATGTCGTGATCGTGTTCAACAAGAGATAACGGAATTTCGAATTTGAATTTAGAATTGAAGATAGAAACAGTTTTTCGTTTTCAAAATGCTAGCACTTTTACAGCCACGTTGAAAATCGATGTGTGTGTGTAAATTTTCTACATGCATTTTTCATGGTGATGTGAACAAAATATATTACACTACTTCGTAAAATTCGTCACGGCGATTTGAATAATAAACACGTAAATGAATCATAAATAAGGTCTTTAATTTTTCACTAAGTATGATGGATGCGCGGAGACTAAATCCGTGCGCAGGAAGCGGCGATTGTACGCTCGGGCAGCGACGGAACCGCGGACGTTTTGCGACATCGCATCCGCCGTTTGTCATCGACAAAATATTGTTCTTTATTCAAAATTCTCCACATGTAAAATATTTTAAGAATTCGTTATTTTATTTTGAATTTTGAATTCGAACTCGAAATTGAGAAACGAAGTGATGACAATTATTTTCAAGGAAGAATACGAAATAACCCATAAGCCGAACGAAATGGCGCTACAGCTGGTAAGCCATAAAAAATTGGTATCGACTTCCTAGAAATTTAAATAATTTGATTATAAAATAGGATCGTAGATATGTAACTTAAATGCTCCTATAGAGAGAACGAAATTGTATCTACAAATGTATTGACGTAGGAACGCATCTGATCCGGTCTTAATTTCAAATAAAATCAATAAGTGTTCGCATCCTTTACTGAAATGGAGTGCATAAACACACTCGCGTTCACGCAGTGTCCATTCTTAAGAGAGCACGCCACCAGAATAGATCACAATAATTCATAACCGTTATGCGCGCGCGCTCCTCGATAATACCATAGTCGGTTTGTTGCATATTGGCCCGAGTTAATTTTAGACCTTTAATTCGCATAAAATCTCATGAGTTCAATTTTCTCACAACTTGGTGTTGTAATAGCTGTAACTTCCTTAAGAGATAAGAGGCGTGAAGCCCACCTAAACGTTGTACCCGTTAAAGTTAAATGATAATAATTTTAAAATACTCAGAACGCGTGCATAACTTTGACTAAGCTATCGCATAATTTTTGGCGCGCTTTGATTCCTATGAGCTTATATGGAGGTGCGCACACTACTCGATTTTATAAATAGTTGAATTTACTGCGAAACAATTGACAATCGCACAAAAGTTATGCGATAATTTACTCAAAGATGTGCGCCCGCTCTTAATATGTGTGTTTGACCCATGCGTGTTTGATGTAACAATACTCATAATTCATTCTCTCCATTTTTAAGGTACTTAAATTGATTCTTACTATGTTGTGTACTTCTATCGCCGTCTACTGTTTAAACAATGGATAAAGTGCAAAAAATATTTCAAACACCAATATGCACTGGTTGAACTATAGGGACTTCAAACAAAGCGTGCTTCTGACGTCGCGGCTGCAATAATAAGCGGAAACGTTGCCAGAACGGTACGGCCGTGTCTCGCACTCCGCACTGCATATACACTATAGTTAGTAATGCGCCGATTGACAGATATATCACGGGAAAGAAAGGCGAATGGATCGAATGAAAGGTATAATAATATAGCATTTAATACGCTTTGATGCTAAACCGATTTCGCGAGGGACAGTTACATATGGAGAACATTATCCTTTGTCTAAAGCAGTATCTAACCTATTAGTTAGCGACTTCGAAAGAGAACATCACCCACTGTAGTAAAAAAAACAGAGAAAGAGACAGCAAGTGAGAAAGAGAGAGTGAAAGGGAGACATATACTCAATGTCTTTTCTCTCTCGTCCTAAAATAAAAGGAATAAAAATTTTGTCAATAAAAGGAAACAAAAGTTACTACTTACATTACTAAGGGCCTGTCCCACCACTGGTTAATACTCTTTAGACTCTGTGTCTCTGTCTCTGACTCTCTTTAGACTGGTTAAGACTCGGTAGCTTAAAAATGACGTCACTGTCAGTTAAGGGAACAAAATCCGATAATTCCATCACATATTTTACACATCGGATTGTAATCAGAAAATTTACAATTTGGTGGGACAGGCCCAAAGTATTAAATACGCTTTCATTAAACAATAGTTAGAATTAGTTCTCAGCCTTATATTTAAAGATGAGTTTTCGTTGTAAGTAAATGAACGTTTTCCAAGACACATTAATGTTCGGAGAGTGTTCTGTTTCAATCATATCAACATGCTGTAAAACTGTCTGTCTCTTCGTCTCGTTGTCGCACAATACCAGCATTGTCACGCGCTGGACATGTTCTAGGAAGGGACGAGTGTCATAAACAACACTGTAACATGTTCCAGCGAGCAGCTACTTCGGAATGCAAGATGCCACCGATGAAAATAATTCTAACACACCCGTCTATTTCATTCACAAAGTCCTAATGTTTAGTTTATCATCGAAATAAAATAAGATTCTCATGCCAGTTTTCTCCCAGCTCATGAAGTGTTCTTAAATAGGTGGATGGTTAAGGGTCAACCTAATTCTAATGGAATTTTATACGTGAAGACACTAAAACGCTGCTTAAGGAACCTCCAAATTTAATGGATTCAAATGTATCTCTTAAATTATAAATTGGACCTACACTCAAAGAATTAAATTACCTTCCCACTTAGAATCGTATCTGTCACTGAATGCGAAATTTCACCGTGGGTAGGAAATAAATGTCCTCAACTGTACTGGCTGGGAAACTGAAAGCTAAACATACGCAGTGTCGTGAGAAGTCGACAACAATTTAAGAAAGTCTTGTATGTAACTAGAAGTACCAGTTCACTTGTCTTAGCCTTAAGTTACACCTCATGCTGTGGGAATTGATATAAAATGTCTTACATGTTTATTATGTAGAATACAGATACATTCCTTAATTAGTTTACTAAAGACAGTGAAAGTTTCATTATTATGAACAATTGTTTCTCGTTCGCAATTTCGTATACCTACTCATCTCAAAGTATGATAACACTAAAAGAAATCATATTTTTGCACTGTCATTATTTCAATTTAAAAAATCGATAATACATCAATGTGAAATGTCAGATCGAAATTGATTACCTAAAAAAAACAACCAAACCATACAAATATATTATAAGCAATTTTTAAACTATACTTGATCCAAGATGACAGAACATTAATCTGTTTTTAGGATTTTTAATATGTAATTAAAAACTTTAAACACATAACCTCCTTTCAATGTTGCAGAATTTGATTCCTTTATTTTTGACATGTAAAAACTTCTTTTCACAAGACAATCAGGTTGTTTATCAAATAAATGCGAACGTAGCATAAAAGATTATCTCTCACAACGAAGTCGGTCCCGATCAGTTTTTGCCTTATTTCAGACCAGATTTAGCTCACACAATTGACTTTGTTCGCCATAAGTCAGACATAAAACGGATGCCAGTGTCAAAGTCAGATCTTATTGTGTGCTTGAAGGATATTAATTATTAAGAAGACGTCGGTTATGAGTAGGCCACAGGTTAAGGTTGCAGTGCATTCAACATTTTGTATTAATGTAACCATTTTATGGTTATTTTGTTATACAATCTGACAACCCTAATTTGCACAATGAAGACATTTTGCAGCAACTGTCAAAAAGTAATTAACTCATAAAGTACATGTCGAAGTCATCAAGAGGTAAATACTTTGGTAACCTTAGTGTTTTTGTAATACGTGGATTTACTAAAACATGACGTTGGCAACCCTATTTTTCTGTTCATCTATTACATAATATAGCATGAGAGGAAGCGTAGAATGCCAATGTAACTGCGTTAGGAAAGAACTTTTGGCTCCCAGTATTATCTTCCTATGCTTTGTTAAACGACCTCATAAAGGATGCGGTTATTACTACTAGTATTGACTATTACTAGTCTCGAATACCAATAAAAATGAATCACTATTTCCCTTGGCCATTTCTTCAAGTCTTTTGTGTTTTGTTTGTTATTGTCAGGAGAAGGTCAGAAGTCAGGTAAAGGTAGTCTTAAATAGAATCAATATTATTAAATAGTAACACGTCATTGTGGGGGCGTGCGAATATTTTACATAAAACCGTCAAACCAATACTTATTTTAATTTGTTTTTCCGGCATGTTAATATTGAAGATCTTTAAAAATGATAACTTTTATGTTTCCTAAATAGCTTCTAGGCGCTTCCCATATTAGTTGAATTATATTATTGTTTTAACAACGATATAAATTTTAATATTAGGCAGTAAATTGCTAATTCTTTAATGTTATTTCATCAAGTAGATACTGCTTAATATGTCCAGAAAGTCGATCATCTAACGCATAAACAGTATAAGGCAATATAAAAAGTTTCTATTTGAATATTGAACACTTCAATTGGATCAGCTGCTTTGTCTACTCTGTGACATAGATAACAAAGTGAATAAATCTCTCGCGTACTGAAACACACTGTCTTCATTCGCTTTAGACAGGACTTAATTATTCACGGTTGAGGCGATTCCAATCAGTCGACCGTCCCTTGCTCGGACTCGATATATTGAGACAATACTTTTGGCATCAAGTGTACTGGAGGAAGTATAATACGTGTAGAAAATGTAAATATTATCTTTAATTATAGAACACATATTTTTATAAATAAAATCATTTATTCATTTCTTTCTTTTCTACTGTTAAAATAGTTTGATTTTAATTTCTTTTATTTCATGCACTGGCATGAAATAAAAGAAATTAAAAATACTAATACTTACAAATACTGATTTGTGAGAAATTTTATTCGAAGTCAACATAATCTTCACGATGTAATTCCTAATTGTGATTTAAAATAAACAGAATAAAACGTTGCCACAAGACACCTGCGAGAATATATTCAATGATTTATTTTTGATGTAATTAACAATTATGTCATTCCGAATGACATTATGCCATTATCATGTCAAATAACACCTCACAACGACATAATGACCGAAGAGACGATACTAACGAAATAACTTAATAAATAATATTTCCTACAATAAACAGCTTACGTAGGCCATTAGGGCGTTTTGATGCCTAACTGCGGGTCTAATTGGCCGTAAATTATTATAATTTGCGTTCCTGCCCACCCTTGCCACTTTAGTCCATCATGAATATAGTTATTGAGGTTAGAGAAAAATGTTTATCTAGTTTTGATTTATTTTATCGTTATGTTATATTAAGCAGGATCGCAGTGTTTTGTAATACAAAGGCCGTAGTACGAACATTTGTGGACAGCGTCATTGACCAAACATCGCGTGTAAACTACACCGACAAATTTCATACAAAAGTCTGTGACGGTTTGAATACTTAAGCGCAAATTTTCGTGCTAGGACCTCTGACTTTAATGAATAACAAATGTCAGTTCTAACTTCGTTAGCAAAAGACTAACTACAGGCAGCAAAATCGTAATCTATATTGCTTGATTAAAAAGTGATTATTTCCTATGTTAGTATTAACCAGTGAAAATTAACCACGCTATTATAAAAAAAACCTCTCTAAAAAAAGCTAAATGTTTAATCTAGTTCTTGTATGTAATAAGAAAAATATATAATAAAAGGAAAGATCTTTTGACATCTTCAAAAGTCAACCATTAGAAATGAGTCTCAATTAACTGCGATAAAATATTTTACATTAGCTCTCTGTCCTTTAGAATTAATTTATATAAAACGTAGAAAAAACAGTAAAGAGATCCGTCAATGTATACCCAGTACCCACATATCCATACATTCTTTTATGAATCAACACAAAGTGTCTCTTAATTTCACCTCCCCACGGCTTTACAAAGTTGTATCTGGAAAGTACCGATAGAAGAATATTTTTAAAATGACATGTAATATTATAAATTTGATTTGTTATTCTGATTTTTTTTTATTTATAGTAGTAAGTAAAGGTTCAACAAACTAGTCGGCGTGGTAATGATACTAATATTCTACAATAGAAAGTCTAGATGGATCGATGTTTCTTAGAGTTTGTAGCCTAAACTGCTGAACGGATCACATATAAATTTGGACTACATGTAGATTATTATCTGGACAAAAAAATAAGCTACTTTTGTTTTTATTATTATTATTATTTCACGCTGAAGGAGTCGCGGTCGAATGTTAGTTTACACGTTATTTCAAGATTATAACATTTAAAGTGACCATTCATTTAGATAAACCACATAAGAGTGACATAAAAATATGTCCCAAGTTACTAACTATAGTATCTGTATTAAATAAGTCGTTGTTTTATAATCTGTATATTTTGTATTCATTTAGAGGGTATAATAAAATAACAGTCTTGTGCAATATGGCGTTTCATTACACTAACTAGGGAGTTAGAATTAAAACAAATGCAAATTATTATCGCTATCATCTTTACAAAAGTTATTTAATTAATTAAATATGAAGTCTATTTTGCTGACCGTACATCGTGAGGGCGTCACACAAAGGCCCGACTGCTCTCTTCCTCCGTGCTCTTCCTTCCACTTTTTACTTTTCGGCCCTCTTGTCTCCCCTCTTCACCCCTCACCTCTTGTGTCCTCTTTCTGTTCTGCGCGAGGGTATGTTTTGTTTTATTTGTCCTTTTACATACGAAATCTCTTTGTTATTTACATTACTTGTTACAGTTTTAAAATGAAAAAGTTTGTGTCATCAACCTACCCTTGTATATCAGCCGTTATAACTGAATTCACTCCCTTATTAAGCATAACCTCTTTCATATAATCCTTCAATACTTTCTTTAGTCTTTCTCTACCTTTTTAGTAATCCACATAAAATATTCATAAATTTTTGTTTACAGATGATGCTTGTGTAAATGTTACTATACCTAGACTAACTATTAAGTCTTGTACCTGTGTACTTATGAACCAGACTAGAGCAAATATATACTTAACGTAATAAAAATCTCTTTATTCTACCAAATTGGAGTATTAAAATGAGATAGTTGTTTTATGGTTCGTGATTTTTTCCATGACGTCACATTAGGTTAACACGGTCATGTTTTGTTTTTATTTTAAACACCATAAATGCAATATTCAGCAATTAGGAATCGAAGTGGTAACAGCGCTGTGTTGCAGGACGTAATTACGTTTATTTCCATTCCCGGTCGCGTGACGTGACGCACAATCGGCAAGATAAGATGTGTCAGTCGTGTCGGAAATACAAAAAACACTCACGCAATACTTTCAAAATTTGCGTTTCATTTGTTTATTTCAGATCGACAATCTTTAAGCTGAACTAAGAGTTAAGTGACCCTTAGTCGTGGTTTAGTTGGAATCAAATGACCAGAATTGTGGTACTACGACTAAATCGTAAATATAAGTATGGTGTTTTGTATTTACTGCAAAAACATTCACTTTGTGTTGATTAAAATAAGGTATAATTTTAACACAAACGTAAAAAGAAGACTCATTGAAAGAGACTTGTTACACTTTATGTTGTAAATACTTAAATATTCTTAATTCAAAAGGACCTTTACATCCATTCAAATACAATGAAAAGAAAACCACCACACTTTCATACAAAAACGGTACCTATCTATTTCGCTTGAAAGCACCGAAGCAAGAATAAGGGACAAACAAAATGTCTATAGAGGCGAGACTAAACATTTCCAAGACGATGCTCTAGGGGGCGCTGGGGAGACGACTGTAGGGTGGGGGGTGGCACAACACACATATCTGCACCGCAAACTTTCAAACAAACCCCCTCAGCTACATAAAACAAGTTATTATAAACTCTAACACCAACGAAATAGAATCGAAACACGCGGTAGAATATAAATTTGCTCAAGTCTAAAACTGTAACACATTGTCCATTGAAGAAAGGTCTCTGATAGTGCATTACACCACCCCTTAGAGAACAGTAGGAACACATACGAGGGGGACGAGGCGGTTCTTGTTATATTGGTTGTTTGTAGGTTTACAATTCGCGTGTGTGAGGGTTTCGTTTATTTGAAATGAAGCAAATCTAAAGCCACATAATAAGCAAGTAGATTCACAAGAAAACGTCTTTATAACGTGTACTTAAGACGTAATACTATATTTATTACGTACATAAGTATTTTAGTTATTAATTGATACGAGGAGGTTGAAATTATGTAGATATACTACGATATGGGTAAATTAATTTATGTAATTTAGTGAGAAAATAGGGACATGAACTGCTTAAACATGTAAATAATATCAAACGAGGCTAGAGATCATCATATTGTATACGATGCAAAATTGCTTTTTGATATTTTACTGTGCTGAATCAGAAGTGAACATTCTAGAATCTACCATTTGCCAGTAACAATTCGTCTGCCTGGAGTGTAATAGTGGTTTGTTTTTTGTAGTAGATTATTGCTTTTATACTTAAATATTAAACAGAAATAGCTTAAAAATAATCACGTAAGATGTACAGTCGCGTTAAGTGCAAGAGTACAGTGTAGGTACAATCGCACTCGGTCGATAGTACGGCGATTTGTCGCCGTCGGACAGTCAGCGACACCTGTCGACGGCATCCGGCCACTGCCCGCTAATGAGCGCTTGCTTTTACTGCACTCGGACATGAGATTGTTATAGACCGTGTCCATGCTATTCTTACATCTGTTGTTAATAATAAATTAATATTTAGTCAAACTTTTAAGGATAACATTTTGATTTGAATTATAGATAAGTTAGTATGGATCAAATCTCTTATTATGTTTAACGAAAACTTTTAATCGAGTAATTAACAAAGGAATTATGTTAGTTATCTACTTACTTTTGTGGGTTTTTCCTTTAAAAAATATTTGAAGTACCAATTTTTCTCAGTAACAAATGTTAGGATAATGTTTCACACGTCTGTACCGATGAATCAAGTGTAGGTCACTTGTACAATCGCGCTCATCGGTTGTCACACTAATTGTACAGTCAGCTACACCTGTCAGCGTCAGCCGCGCCTCAACCGTTGTCCCAGTTGGGTTACTTATAATTGGCAACCTTGTAATATGTAAAGTTCGATAGTGTATGGGAAATTTAAAATTATCTAATAATTGTTATATATATGCGCAAACAACGTGAATTAAAACGCTATAAATACACGCATCTTAAGTATTGTATCTCTAAGTCTAATTTTCTTTTACATTTATTTACATATGTAACATTCACATAGTACTTACCTATTATATTAGAAATGTATAAATGCTTTCATTAAATAAACGATGGAAAATCGATTTAATTTCTAATAAGTTTCTTATATGAACCTCAAAAAATAATGATATAAATTATCTGTCAATCTTAGTATATCACTGATATTATAAATGCGAAAGTTTAGATGGATATTTGGTAGAGTTTGTAGCTAAACGGCTGAACGTATCTCCATTAGATTTGATAAAGATGTAGAGCATAGTCTAGAAGAACACATAGGGTACTAGCATTTGTTTTTTTTTTTTAATTCAACTAGGATAATATATTAAAAAACAACAGCATGACTATGTAATGGAATATGACGAACATCAAACAGTTGAGCATTCCCATTCTAAATTCATAAACACAATAGGATACGAGCCAACAATAGAGAGGCAGGCATTTCAATTTGGTGCGCTATTGTTGTGGGCCGTCGCTATTGGCTGGGGGGCACAATGGGCCACGCCCGCCGCACAATGCCCTATTGTCCGCTACCTGTGACCGCGCCCATGGGAAAACTCTACGATCTCACGTTTTATTTTTTTAATTTTCATCTCTACCACAGATTAGGTATTAAGGTTTTAAAAATAACACAGAGTATGATACCTAAATTCAAAATGAACTCAATCATATTTAAATTTTGAACAAAGACCTTTAGATCAAAGACTTTTAGCCGTAGAATTTGTGTTAACATAGTATATTCTCTGTTATCAAAGGGAACGAAAGAGACACCAATATGTAACGATACAAGTAATCATACTTCATACTAATATTATAAATGCGAAAGTATAGATGGATGGATGTTTGTTAGAGTTTGTAGCCTAAACGGCGGAACGGATTTCGACAAAATTTGGTACACCTAAATGTAGAAAATAATCTGGAAGAACAGATAGGCTACTCACTTTTTTTTTAATACCACGCGGACGGAGTCGCGCACAAAAGCTAGTATAGTAGGTATAAATGGAAAACAATAGTCATTGCTATTTGGTTACCAACAGTTATAAGTTCTGCCAAATATAGAAGCAGGATTGCATCTGTTTTGTAATATCATAAAAATAAATGAATGTTATACAAGTTAATATCGTGTTACTTATTTATATTATTGTGTTACTGGTCACAGATTAAAATATTATTTATAGATTATAAATTCGTATAAAATAAAACAAGATGTTAATGGATTAATTATTCGTTATCTGCTAAAATATAATGCAAATTTTTTTAATAAATTATTGTTATCTGATATGTTACTGTGTTATTAGAGTTATGCCATTTTTATATTAATTTAGAATAGATTAATAGTACAATTAAATATATCTCGACATTAAAAAACTCTAATCCTAAAACGACAAAGTTATGAAGACACAAGGTTGTTGCCCTTTTCTGTATATTTTATATACTTATATGAAATATACTTGATTTCCCTTTTCATTGTATAATAAATTTTTAAATTTTTGAGGACATTCAAATATAAGTATTTTTCTAACCATGCTTTAATAAGTGAAGCGTCTGTAACTAAATTATAACAGAGCTAACTGTAAATAAAAATCTTTAGGGAGATAAAAAAGCAAAATGGTTTGCTCTTAAGTGCTCCAAATGGGATGCGACATCTACTCATTTTTCCAGTAAAAGCATCGGTTTTTTACTAAAAAAAAATGTAAGTGATACAGGATCGGACATCATCTGCGTTAACTACCTTCCGAAATAATATCAAAGAGGGCGCTGGGGTCGCTACAAATGAATATTAGTCAGACTAATGTATCCATTTGCGTAAGTTAGTGAAGATATTTTTACGTTGAGTCGCGTAGATATCTCACAAACGAGGGGACGAAATAAAGTCGATTGACTTTTGTACGGAACAGGGAAACTTAATGTAGGGACTTTTTAAGATTAATAGTTGACTGCATTTAAAAATAAGTTTACAAAATGTTGTTTAGCCAAATTTACATAACACATCAAGCATCTTATATTCATCAGATAATCTACGTTGTTGATAAATCTCGTGAAATATAACTATATCAAAACAGTTAAAATATTAATCATATTTAAACAAACTTACAAAACAAATGTATAGGTACAAACACCAATTTACCTAAATCAAGTAAAGTTTCGTCTTGTCTTCAAAGAAAACGCCTCATCAACTCTCCACAAACACGCACAGCTTCATAAAGCGGCCATATCTGTCCCGATATAATCCGCATTCCTTTAGACAACATCAAAATGAACTTAGTTTGTGCGAGTTTGATATGGGAAAGTACATCACAAGGGGAAGGGTGAAATGAACCAGTTATGTTGAAAATGAGGGGGAGCATTATAGAGACGAGCGGGCGTGGGGACAATCTTCAACTTTACCGGCTTAATTATGATAAAACGAATACAAGATGGATCTTAACTTAAATTATATTGAGTGTCAAGAATTACATGTATGAAATGCATTAATAATTTGCTCAGATTTTGAGCGTATAATAGAAAAAAATCAGTACGTTACATCAGACCATAAGCTGTATAAGTTTATTGTCCTATCTACGTTTTAAGATTGATGAATCTACAATCGCTCCTTTTTATATAATTAAAATGGAAGCAATTCCAGGAGTGACAGAAAGCCGGCCTGCCGCGGCGAAGGGCGCGCCTCCGGCTAATTGGCATCACTTAGCGCGGCCGCTATCTATTTAAAGATCGCCGAACGCTTTGAATCTAATCCGCGCGTTCACGTCGCATTGTGCCACTTCCTTCTCCGGCCCTGAGACGAGCTTGCGTTAACGTGTTTTTTTTTTAATATACATAAACAAGAAAGACAACGGTATTCTGGTTTAAGTTGACAGATTGTTAATTTAAATCAAAAACGACGATTGCTAAGAATCTATATTCTTTTGCATTGAAATTATTAAAGCTTAGACATTTTCTTCTGAGAAAACGTATAATAACTGAGCTATTACCGGTCTGTGTTCAAATTATAATATCTTAGATCTTTCTCCTGTATAGAAGTAATCTTTATAGCGGAGAAACTTATAAAAGAGCCTCACTCCACAAGGTCCCTTAGTTCCTCCAGTTCAAACAAAACACCAAAAACCAATCAAGTAATTGCTCGCCGACCCCCGGCATCGGTAGCGCCGTTTCCTCCGTCGATAATCTTCATTACCGAGGACAAAGGGGGTTTGGGAGGTGGGGGAATACGCCGCAGCGTCTACCTGGCATAGATGGCAGATTTTTGTCTCCGTCTTGCATTACGGGTCACGAAATAATTATGATAAGCGAATTTTTATACGACTTACTAGAACAATAGATTTTCCTTACATTGTTTCCATTCTAAATCACACATCATTTTAACCATATTAGCTAAGAGATTCAATTGTTATTTTTAATTGTTTTCATGAGATTTTTAGATAGAATACAGATTTCACTATAAAGGCATACTTTTACACTGTTACCGTTTTAAAATAATGAAAAAAGTATTCCCACCAGAATCAAGTTCTAAGCCGTAACAGTAAGTTACAAAAGTCGTCGCTCACAAAAGCTACAGTTGTGAGCTACATACATCCGGCCGTGTATCTACAGAAACGTAGTTCCGAATAAAAGCTCTCCATCCGACCCGTGCGGAGCTTTAAACGTCAAACAAAAAGCAATTTTCGCTGAAACCAGTATAATAAAGGTACGGAACGGAGGGGTCACCTCACACCACGGAGTAGATAATACTAGCATATACGCGCGGCTAGGGGTGGGGGAGGGAGTGATACCCCGAGACACACATTCTTCCACGCCTGCGCTGCGCTCCAATATGGGTCATATTGTCCTTACGTTTACAAGGAAGCCAAGCCTGAAACGAAACTGTATTCAATGCGACGGAATGCGGCTGCAGAGAAATGTTTTCATAGCGTACTTATACAATGTCGTGTAATATGTTTTTGTATATGGAAAATTATTATGTTACCAACGGCTTTTATTATGATAATAAATTCAGAATTTCAGATATTATCTATGGATAAATTATTTCCTCCCAGTCAAATCACACTCAGATGTGAAGAGGTTTTGTTTTTATTTGCTAGTAATGATGCTAGGTCGTAGAATATTCTAATTTATCTACCGACCGACTAGCAAGCAGTGTGTATAGCTTTTGTATGTAAAATTTGGATGTGACTAAAAGCAAAGTCAGTGTAAACATCCAAATAAATTGTTATTAATGAAAAGAAAGAGAAAAACATGAAGGTGATAAAGCGTTACGCGAGTGGTTCAAATATTTTTAATTCAAATATAACGTATTATAAATAATATAAACGATAACAATTTGCCACGAGATAATGAGAAACGAATTTCGTAATAAATATAATTTGTCATAAACACATGAGAAACATCCGTTCTATATTTTACGGTACGTGTCAGAGTATTTTTAGCAAAGCCAAGAGACGTTGAGAATTTATCGCCTACTTTCTTGTTTAAAGACCCTTGTAATTGCGCTGTTAAAATAGTTACATAAGATCCAAATCTTTATGTCTAAAAGATATACAACAATAAGAATTGCATTGTGACACTAACGTAACCTGTTTTACATGATTTTAAAAAGAAATATTTGAAACATATTTTTTTAATATAATGATATGCAAATATTAATAAGGGGACGCTAAAAATACATTCGGTCGCGGCATATTTTAGAGCGGAGTCGGTCCGATGGGAAAGCGAGTCTCGACAACAATAGACCGCGCCAATGGCACAATAGAAACGTTTTCCTTCGGCCACGCCTCGCCGACACAATGCCAACACGCCCAGTCGACGTCGAAATAAAGAAAATTTTCTTCACAAATACACGTAACGCGAACGATTGTATCGACTTTTTAAACGCCCTCAGACTAGATCGCACTCCCACCTGTGCCTCATTGTGGTGTGCGAAACGTTTTCACAATGCCGGGCGCCGGCACGCACACGCGGCCCGACGGCGCGCCTGGGCGGGGCCTCGAGCGGGACGGTGCGGCCCGCGCGCGCGCGCGACAGAGACCGTCGCCGCGCACACAGCGGCGCGCGTTCCAAGAGGACGGCTCCCACCGCTTTCTATAGATTCTCCGCTGTTATTTCTTATAGACAATTGATCGTGAGCGTCTCTTTGATAGCGCGGTGATGAAAAGGTCGCCTCGGCCCGTCGGAGACGAGGTGAGGCCGGATTCCTGGGGCAAGCAGCAGCGCAGCTCACAGGCGGCTCGGTTCGCGGGCTGGCTGCCGGAGAAGGCATTGTCTCCAGGGCAGTGACATCGGCTCGGTGCGTCCCTGTCGCTCGCGAGCGCGGGGCGGTGTATTGTGCGGCGTATTGTGCGCTCGCTTCGATCTGCCGGCATTGTGTATCCGCCGCGCGTGCCGGACGGACGTTCGCTCCGCTGCTCCCACGATCGCGCCTTACGAACTGTTACATCGACGATTTTGTGTTCCGAAACTATTCGTTGTGTTTGTTTATTTCTTTATTTTTTGTGTTAGTGACTGAAAAGACTGTGTAATTATGCCAAAGAATCGTTGTGATAGGACGATTTTTGTTATGTGTCAATTTTAGTTTTTACGTTTTCATTTCCTTCAGTTTTTCATTTATATTTTGTTGGTTCGTGTCTACGTTTTCACCGATGTTCCGAAAGGCGAGAGGAACAATGGTAACACAATTAAAGGTATGAATATCATTAATAATGATAAAGAATTCGATAATTTGTTCTAGGTTACCATGTCATTGTAATATTGTAGTGGTGAGATGAATTTTTTCCCCTTATATCAACATTTTTTAACGTAATTTCTAAAAAAAATTTGGTAAGCCATAATTTGTAGTTATCAAGATAGTGTGTAGTTCTTGTTGAGTTTTTTTTTAAACTGTATTAAGGGTAGATTTTAGTTATATGTTCATGCATACTGATCAATCTACCTCTAATTGGTCTACGGGAAGGTACCCATTAGGATTTTTAATTTTTAATTTCCACTATAATACCTATGCATAGAACGTACAAGTGAAATTAATTTTAATTATAAACTGTATTTTATTGTATCGCTCAGAAAACCGATTTGATATTATTTTTTATTTAAACTCCATACCAATAATTAGGTGGGTATTTCTATAATTTAGGTTATATTATATAAGTCAGTTTGAATTTTAGAAAAAGTTGGATAAGATTAAACGATTAAAATAATTACGCACCGTGCATTAGCGGCAGTATTGTTTATGTATGACTACTATTGTTGGGAACCAGTCTTCAATCAGCGCCGACTTACCTATAGTAGGACAAATTTTGATATCAGTAAGATATAAAAGATCTTGTTTCTGTAAATCTGTTTGACAAATTAATATTTTATTATTCGTTTCCACTCGCAAAATAAAAGTGCTAATTTTCTTTTCGAGAGAGTAATTAGACATTTTGATAATTCTTGACTATTGGATAGTATCGATGACATAGTAAGTTTTAATGACTTAATGCCCTACTTACTCGAAACCCTTATTCGCAATTTTTAAAATTAACAATTCCAATGTATTTGATTTAAACTTAACTGGTAAAAATGTCGTGGCAATTATAAACTATGATCTAATTTTTAGATCGCCATCAAATTTTTAAATACAGTAGGACCTCCATAAGTTAAACTCCAAGGGAAACACAAAATATTTTAAGTTATAGAGGTTTTAAGTTATCAAGAGTCTATGTCCGAGAGGTTTTGGGCTCTGATGGGAAAGGAACATATTATTTTTTTTGAGTTATAGAGGTTTTTAAGCTACCGAGGTTTGAGTTATCGAGGTTCTACTATATATTAATTAAATGTTTATAGTAAGTTTCGGATCTCGAGGGTCTAATTATATAATTATACTATGGTGTACATCTATACTATTATAATAAAGCGTAAAAACACACTTCTTTGTTGCCTAAGATGTCAGCAATTACAGCATATTTTTGAATAATTCATTTCTTAATAAAAAGCCTTACACTTACGTCACGCTTTAGGCTAAATCATATCATCATATTTTCACGCTATTAAACTTAGTGGTTAAAAATTTTGGATAAAAACCCTAATGTGGGAAAGAGACCATAAGTTGCTGCCAACAAGGAAGGAAGCAAGGTTATTATGATAACGGTAATTTTGACATTTGCAATTGAGAATGTGACAAATGTAGACAATTAAAAAAGATTTTATAATTCCATGCGGATTAAATCGCACAGGAACAGCTAGTCTGTACTGAATTTCCTACAAGCGAATGATTTACACGCAGGTTTGAAATCGTAAAAATGTACGTACAAGTACATACAACAGAATACTCCCATAAAAATATTTTAATGGACAATAAAAGAAATGCACGTTGTATAAATAATTTTAAAATATTATGGTAGATAATAAAATCAGACAGTACCATACAAATCCATTATAAATAATGGTTTAGAAGTTCTTTTTGTGTAAACTTTAACGAATACTGTAACTTCAACTGTTCTGGTTTCCTAATATCAAGGTTTATTAATACTATAAACGAAGCCTTATCACTCACTAGCTTTGCCCGCGACATTTTTACGCGGAATTAAAATTAGTAGGCTGTGTTCTTTCAGAATATGTTCAACATCTATGCTATATTTTATCGAGATACGTTGAGCCGTTTCTAAGATACCTTTTAACAAACCTCTATCCATCTAAACTTTCGCAAATGTAGTTTTAATAGCCATAATAGTAAGATACATACCTAATACGTAGCACAAAAGTAAGAGCAAAAAGCCTCCTAATTTATTTTATTTGGTTAATTCTGTCAAAATACCTACATCCTAGATTGGAAAATATTTTTTGTAACGTTCCCCAAACATAAGATCACTTTAAAAACATTATTTAATAAAAAAAATTGCTGATTACATCTATATAATTTATCTGAATAGGGCTAGCGGTATTTAATCTTTTTGTGTGAACCCGTCAGTTAGGCCAGCAAGCGAAACAATAATTTTTACATTAGTTTTTCTCAACTGAGTACCTACCGCCGTGAAAATTGAGAGATTCACAACATAATCATCACATCCTCTATTTTTTTTCTACTCCCGTAATGTCGACGCGGGTTTTCGTCCTCCAAATAACTCTAAAATCCGTCATCTCAGTCATCACTCACGCAATGAACGATTCAAGATTCGATTATCACAGTACACTATGTTCGCAGACCACCTTGCTTTCTACTTAAGTTAAATTACGTTATAATTATGTATTTAAAACCCCTTTAACAGCTTGTATTTCAATCCTTCAGTAATATTTCAAAGAGATGCTAACTATCCATCTGTCAAGCGACCTTGTTACCGGAATAAAATCGGGCTTTCACATGCTTAAATATAATTGTTGTCACCTACATTGTTTGTCGGCGATTGTTGCATTAAAGGTACTTTAGCGCCGGCGGCTACTTCGGTACCAAAGGAGTTCGCGTATTGCGGTATTGGAGACTCAAGTTGACGTACAAATTACCGTATTTACAATTTCAAATTAACCAGGCGGTAAATTAAGGTGAACTGAACCGAGAGATATCTTGGTTGGATTGTGAATTTATTTTCTTATTCTTTCAATTTATTTAAATCGTTAAAGGACATTGTTATTGTGGTAACAAGTAAATGATTCTCATTGTGTTAGTATTATTTTTTTTATAGAATGAGAAAAATGAGTTAAAAGTTTACATGTTATTTAGTTAGTTTGTTGTTTAAGAAGCGAGCCTACCATTTCCTCAAAGGCCGGCAACGCATCTGTAGTTCCTCTGGTGTTGCGGATGTCTATGGGCGTCGTTTATCACCTCTGTATTCCTGCCGCTTGTTTGCCCCCTTTTATAATATAAAAAATCTACTTAATTATGACATTATGTAGATTTTACATTAGTTACATTCCGAGTACTAGAACTTATTCAGAAATGAATATCGATATTGAACGGTATTCTAATGAAAATATAGCAGATGAGATACAAATAATATGAATAGAAAAATATGAAATTCGCGTTAAACATTTATTTGTGAGGTTCCTTATAAAATCATAAGGTCTATTAAAATATATTTGACCTTAACATACGTTACTGCATTTAAATAACAATATTATTTTAAACGCAAATATTTACACACGAAACTAAATTTTTATTACATATTTGGAGTTAAATTAATAATTTACTAGTTTTACAAATCGGTCGTAAATAACGTTTTGTAAAGAATCGATATGTAATCGAAATCATCGATTGATAAAATATTTATAACTTGGTCTTATGATTTATTATAAAACATTTATTGGGTGTTAATACTATGGTTGCATTTTAAATCATCGTTTCTTTTTTATAATTTTTGATCCGTAAGTGAACTAAATATAAGTGTTATTTACTAGCTGTTGTCTTCGACTTCGTTTACGGAATTATAAGAAAAACTTCCGGAAAGTAATCTATATGTTCTTCCAGACTAAGATATACTTTAGGTACGAAGTTACAAGCATCCATCCATCTAAACATTCCGATTTGTAATATTAGTAAGAAGTATGATTATGATCTGCATTATTTCTCTTTTTGAAATAATTTTGTAATAAACTTACGTTTCATTTTTTGTGTTACAAACAATCGTGCGAGTTGTTCCTTCTTTACACTATCTCTTCTTTATTAAGTTAGTCTTTCTAGAATATTCATGGTGATCATGTGACCAGCTTCACAAGCCGCCACCACTCCCTAATCATTGCCTTTTAGCAATGGTGAAAGGGGATGTCCACAAGTTCCTTTCCTATAGTAACAGGTATAATTCCCAAATGAAAAGAACCGGAGCAGCAATTGTTTTTAATAAATATTATTTATCATATTAACTAACAGGAAACCGTCTCACATATTTATATTAAACAGTGCCCGCAATGAAAACAGTCGTAAATCCAATCGAATATAAACCCTAGCACGCACCGGATGCGATGGTTATTAAAATAAAAAAAAATTGTAACTATTCGACCGAACAGAAATACTAAATAGACAGCGTCAAAGATGTTGCAGCCGTAAACACGTGAGATGCGGTCGATTTTATAACCGATTTATCGACTTTTAAAGTAAAAAATCCGTCGGATGTGGCAACGCCTTTAAGAACGTTATACTTAACAGCGTTGCGGTTCTTTACAACGTTTTGATGCGTCATAAGCTAATGAAGCAATGGTCGGGCCACACTGCGTATCGCTTTTATAATTTAGGTAATAATACCTCGCTCCCTCAGATTTGGTAAGTGGGTTAACGATTATTTGAAATATTTGCAAAGCTTAGAATAATTATGTAGGCACGATTTGCTTTTGATTTTGTCGTGTTTATATTATTTTAGTATACGATCAGGCATCGTAACTCTATAACATGATCTCGTTATTAACCAGTAACCGTTTGAAGTTATCTTCGATTTGTTTGGTTACATTTTATTGACTTTGGTAATGGAAACAACAAAGAAAACGAAGATACTTTTGAAACATTTTTTAATGCTATATTATAACGGTTACAAATTTTAGCGCTATTTAATTAGACATCTTAAGGTTATTAAAAAGCAGACAGTTAATTAAAAACTATAAAAACAGAGTAAACGATAACTTAAAAAATATACCCATTAAAATCCTATTAGAATTGTTTTATCTCACACAATTAACAACAATTTTCTAATGACAAAAAATTTAAGTATCCCTTTTTCATACCGTCGATTTCCAAAACGAAATATTCAAAATAAACCGTCTAAATCGAGGATGTCGGTCACGTAACACGTTACAATTGTGACATGTAATTCACGTTACTCGGCATCCTAATACCCACCCCATACCGTACAGGATTTTTATATCAATTCTCAGCACGTCTTGACGTCTCTTTGTTCGTTTTATTGTAAATATGTCATTGATAGAAATTGAAGATAAAAATGTACGCTAAATTCATACAAATTCAATTTAAAATAATTGTAACAAAAGTTGATTTTTTCCTAGATAAATGCTTTTGAATGACTTAATATGTACAATTTTTGTAAATTCATGTCAAAGCAAATCAAACAGTCAATTACGTCTAAATTCAGTCGTAACAAAATTTACGTCTATTAAAACAAATTCATTCAAATTTCACAGTGAATAAATTTAATTGTGTCGATGACAATAGCTAGGGCCCCTGATCACAACCCCTTCCGAAGTAGCAGGCGAGAACCTTCCGCTTCTTTCGATGTACAATCTTAGTGAAGGACAAATGGGTTGGGCGTGTGGTGCAAATGATAAGCGGCGGGCGCTCTGCAATGATTTATCTTTAAATGAATATTTGAATTTAGAATGTATGTTTTTTTATTAAATGACTATACATGACACGCTCCTGAGTTGGAAAAGTAGTGAAATATCAAACCTTACTTTTAATAAGTGTACTTCTTTGGATCAATTCCGGGACTTTCCCATTGTTGTGTACATTGCGGTACTTATTATATTATATTTACGGTTACAAAAACGTATATTTTCGTGTTTTGCATAATTACATACTATATGCATTATAAAGTACAATTAAATGAAAATTTTATTTACGTCGATGTTTTTTACTACCAAGGAAATTAATTTTACGTTTGTTTTTCGCCTTTTGACTAATCGGTATGAATATTCATGAATAAATACCGAGAAAGAAATGCATATTTACATCCAGAAATACGATAAACCAAGTGATATAATAATCTATAAAAATAATGTGTCAAGTTTGCGTTTTATTTCTTTGAGTTATCTCAATGTCGTAAATCTTATCACTTTTATAGTTAAATCATACAATTTAATTTTATTAAAACTTGTCTCATCTGATTGTAGAGATGTATGATAAATATACAAATCTGGTTTCTAACTTTTAATTATATTCGTGCGTCTTTAAATGTGTGTTTTCCTTGATTACGCACGGCAGCAAACTATAACGATGTAAAGCGTATACTTAGTCTAAATGTTCGTCTACTGTAATGATTTAGGAAAAAGTCTTGGAACATTACAAATACACGTAAATCTTTCACAAGAAACGCTACGATAATCCGTAGCTTAATCAAACAATTAAAAATAAAAACAATAAAATAGGGATGTCGTAGAAATCACACCTAGATCGCTAGCGGCTCTAAAACTGGTAATGCTACTTGGTCAATCTTCACTTGATAATTGATCAATTTTTTAGCAATTTAACTTAATTTTACTTAAGTCATTGTAATCTTCCTTTAGTCGTTCACAATACCAGATGTCGATATAAGAACCGTCATCACTGAAAGTCGGATAAACTCGCTATATTTCATAACTTGTACCACAACAGGTTAAAAATTGTTGTAAGAGGGTTGTAGGTGCAGTCTACTTTTAGCCGCTCATTGTTCCCCGGCGCCGACCCTTCGCTAGCACGTGTTTTATTGTGCAATTACAGGACAAACATTGTGCGATCACCGCATGAATACTAAGGAAGTCCTATTGTTAACGTTCAAAAGGCTCAAGCTTCTGATTTAATGCGTGTAAGAACACAAGTAATATACTCGGTAAATTCCTTAGCAGATTGTGTTTATATTAGAATAATTGCAAGACTTGAGACCTATCTGTTTGATTTTCAACTTTTATTGAAATAAATAGTACTTGTGTTGTTGAAATCAGAGTAATAACTAATAGAATGAAGAGATAGTTCACTATCTAGAAGTACTATCTATCTAGAAGAAAGAGAGAGAGAGAGAGAGAGAGAGAGAGAGAGAGAGAGAGAGAGAGTACAATACAATAGAATGTTACTTATCTTACTTCTTACTGAATTAACATTTTTTTTTAAGTTAGATTGATGTTTGTTAAGAGGTATCTTTGTAACGGTAAACGTAAAAGTAGAACGGTAAACGTAGAACAACATATCGAAACAGAGTCGCGGGCGACAGCTAGTTATCAAATATAGCACAAATTCAAGCTATAACAATAACACGTGTCGAATGGATTGATATTACAGTCATGTGAAATACCTATACGTGCTTTCTCGATGCGTCTTTGGATTCAAAAATAAAGGGTTTCCTGTACCAATTGTCAAACGACATTCGACCCTGTTTAAAGGAAATGGCCATTATAACGCACCTTAACAATAAGGGTGTATGTACACGTGCTCCGGTTTCGTGTGAGAATGAACTTCTTTGTGGAACAGATCGAAGCCCCTGAGATTTATGTCTGCCTTTTTTTAGATCTCAATCTAAAGTAAATTAAACAGATGGTTTAATTACTGCGTAGAAACATGGTATTTAATGTTACGGTAAAGATATATTGGTCGAAATTCGATCATTATTCATAATTATAGAATTTTATTAAGTAAATAATGGTTTTATACACTTGTCTGCTGTCAGCTTTGTATAATTCAACTTCGACTCCTTTGCGCATTTTCCTTAAAAAGAGGTATAACATTTCGTTTCACATATTAATACACATATTTTGTAGTTTGATTCTAATTTATGATGTATTTGATTTGATGACGGTACAAGGATGTTTTAAAATAATTACTATTACTTCTTACTTAACTAACTTTAGATGGATCGATTGATGTTGGTTTTTACGCATCTTCAGAACATCTCAATGGATCTCGCTGAAATTTGGCATAGATGTGAAACATAGTCCGAAAGACCACATAGTCTAGTAGTAAGTTTTTTTAATCTGTGTAGACAGAGTCACGGGTGACAACTATGCATGCAATAATTAGTGAAAGAACCTATGTCTCACATCCTTGGGCAATTGATTTAATATTATTGCTTCATAGACAAGATAATGTACTCTTTAACGTTATAATTAACCTATGCTAAATCAATCAGTGTACAATACGGAGACGGTATGTCAATCGATTTTTGTTTCGTCAGACATTTTTCTTCCGTACAAACAAACAGATGTCCATATGACCGGTCTGTGTTTGTTTTCAACTGTCTCTTAGTTTCCTACAATATTTTTATTAGGTTGAAATTCAATTTGTATTTATTTAGCTTAGTAAAATACTGGATTGATTTTTAGGTTACTTATCTACGTATTGTGTGTTCTAATCAATTTTATTTGTAAACAGAGTACAAAAATACGGGGTTTTCTTGTTTTTTGATTGCTATTGTGATCATTAGATTGCTTAATTTACACTAACTAAATGGTATAAAATTATCGCAGATACTAAAAAATGGTCAACCACGGATCTCACTCTGAGATCTCAAGTAATGTTTGATAGTTACTTAGACATATTAATAGAGTATAAGGTTTGCTAGAAAATGACTCTCATTTGTTATTGATATTAAAACAGTGTGCATTAGATGTAGAGGTGCGCTTGGCACATGTCCGCGGAAGTTAATAATCTCTAGCCCGATTGTTGTTTTAACATTTTTTTCCATAAAATAAAACTATCGCTCCGGCTCATATTTATAATAAAGAATTTTACGAGTTTACGCATCGAAAGATACTAAAAATATTAACAGGATGCAGGACCAACGGCTTTATAAGAACAATGTGTTTGCTTTTCATCGGAACACCTTTATAGTTTCGAGTTATGGTTTTTATATTATCTTCCACTCGAGTTCATAGAAGTAGCGTTCGGCACTGATCTACTTCCTTGTTTACGGAAGTCGAGTCTTTGTGTTTTGTTTTGAAAATTATTATGATCTTTATTTTATGTGTCTACTAGCTTTCACCCGACTCCGTTCGCGTGGAAATAAAAAAATAGCCTACGTATTATAGCATCTATATCTATGCCAAATTTTACCGAGAATGGTTTAACAGTTTAGGCTACAAACTCTAACAAACATCCATTCATGTAAACTTTTGCATTTATAATATTAGTAAGATACATCTCTCTATAGCTCTGCTAACACTAGATATCTATTGCTGAGTACAGTCATCATCATAATTCGCCATCAATGATTACAAAGTCACTAAGCTTGCCATTTTAATAACCATGTCTTTAATCAATATTGATTCAATTTTATTAGACTTTCATAGTATTTTTCTCTTCCTATCAAAATATGTAGTTCATCTCGAGAAAGTATATCTTTGGATTATACTTGATTGTTAAATATTATATTCGAAGCTGTCGTTTAAAATAATCTTCAACGGGCATTTGGTATCTATTGAGAAATCATTTCCTCAAAATAGCTCGCTCTCGCCTCCCGGTTTTGTCTCAGTTTTATGGCGACGCTGACATATTTAGTGACTTTCTCCCTTGAAACTCGGAAACTGTACTGCCGGTTCATTTTACACTCAATTATAGTATTGTTACGAATGTCCTTTAATAATTGTTAATCACTCATCATGAGATCTACCTAACTGTTGTCCTTACTTCTTCAATATCAAAGTTTGAGTGCGGTAAATATACTGAATAAAATGGTCTATAAGATTGCAATTTGGGGACTAAGATAAATTTAATTCCTTTCATCATCATCTCCCCTGCCTTATCCTACTCCCGTAGGGTCGGCGCACCGGGTTTTCGTCCTCCAAAGCACTCTATCATCCGTTATCTCAATCATCACTCCCTTCTTGATCATGTCACCTTTCACGCAATCCATCCTTCTCTTTCTAGGTCTACCTCTACCGATGTACTCCTCCACATTCCAAACATTAAATTTTATTCATTTAATTTAATTCCTTAGTTAGGATGTATTCCTTTTGCTAAAATACTTCAAATTGCGGTACTTTATATACGTCAACCTACAGTTAGAATACCACGTTATAGCAGAGCTAACTATTACTTATTCTCTACTTTACTGTTCTCTCAAAAATTCGAACTTAATCTGTTTAAAAAAGATAACAGAAATACATAATCAATGTGATCACTTATACTGATTTTGAAAACACCTTTCCCGCATTAACTCTTAAAAATAAAGACCGTAATATAATCTACAATTAAAAATAACATAATCGATTCTAAAAATAATTACGAACAAGAGAACGGAATCGTTTCGTGCACTCAAAAGCATTGTATGGAAAGATAAGCTGGCACATGCATTACATTAACACATCTGGGCGCTCGCCACTGACACAGACGGACAGAAAAAATATCCAATTTCCAAACTCGACTCTCGTTTTGCCATTTTTTTGCTAACGAACATACGGGTGATGTTTTGTTCTTCGTTATCATTGAATTATATTACTTCAACTGCTCTATAACAATATTGCTATTCAATGTTGTACTGCCATTTTATTGTGTTAATATCTTCTGCATTTCTATTGTGTGGTCGTAGAGGACGTCAATATAGGTACCTACACTATTTGCAGTCGAGAACTTGACTGAACTTTTTTTTTTTTTGAAATGCTGCAATTTTCGACATTTCGCATTTCATTCTAGTTCATTATAAAAACCAATGTAGATTTTTTAAATATGTTTATGTCTATCTGTTGCAGGTAAAAAAAGTGTGGCGGATGGAAGCTCATCATTTGTCAGTAAGATTATTCGGTAATAGTCTTGGGTTAATATTAACCTAATCTTTTTTTTTTAATAATTGAAGAAGGAAAGCCAAAGGTTCGCAATTTATTATAAACAATCTAAAATTAATGCACTGTTCTAAATAAATGAGTCAAAATCAAACCGCATTAATTAGAATGCATATTGAATTACGGATGGCGCCTTTGGGGCAAACATTACAAAGGCATTTTGTCTCTGGTCAAGTGTTACCAGACGTCTGGCCGGCATAGACAATAATATCTTTGTGAAGACGAGTGCTCGTATAAAGAGCATTGTGGTCGAATCAATTAACCCATAATGTGGTCATTGTGAAATATGCGTGTAACATTGTCTTAATGTATCTCTTTGGTATATCGTAAAATAATTTTTATAGTTCTATTTATGGCCGGCTTGAATTTATTGGACAGATAAGTTTCGGTAGCTTTTTCGTATAGAATTACTTATCAGTTGCCTCTGTTTACTGTGTTCATTTGTTTAAATAAGATTAAAAACAATACGTAAGGCGAGTGTTGTGATGAATTATTTAGTACGTCTATGAAACAGCTGGTTTACATTCTGTCTGAAGTAGGAGAGAATGTTTTGACGAAACTCAATATCGAATAACACTAAAAAGTCTAAACCGAGAAGATCAAAGCGCAAGAAAGGTGCATTGAGACAGGCGTTATAGAATACAGAATAAAGCATCCAAAAGATGAAGTAATGGACGCCAGAGATATGGGAAACTTTGAAGAGTCGCTGATTATTGTGAAGTAACCCAAAACCGACACATGTGTCACATATCGTCCAGGATTGCCTTGCCACATGTGAAATTAAGAAAAAAAAATGACTAAAATCTGTTGTCACTACTCCCTAAGGTATGAACAATGCTTCGTTCAATTCCTGTCGAGAATCCAAAATTAATTCCAACTTTATTAAGCATGTCACAAGGTTTAAAATAGAATTCGGTTGATAGAATTTACGGTCGATTTCAAAGAGACAGTACGTTTTGTGACGATTTTTTTGTTCAACCTTCCGTAACCTTTAGCTTGTGACATGGATTGTAGATTAGGCATATTGTTGACCTTTTTGCTTCCATTTTCGTTGCACGTGTAGTTTCGGTGTTTTTTTGTTTCTCCGGAGCGTTTTCAAGGGTCTTTTGTTTTTGTTGAAGACAATTCGCATGTGTTCGAAATCGACGGAGAAAGAATTGCTCGAGAGAATGTAATTTGCGAGAGACCATTTATCTTTTTTAATTAGCTTTTGTTGCGATCCTTTCATAGAATCAGATTAATATAAGAAATGGAGATTTTCACTACCACAACTTATTATTGTGATATTCGTTTTGTTCAAAAGACTTTAAGTTGTAATCTATTTTAGTGGAATTATTATTTAATTAACAGAAATAATTTAACTTCAACGCTTACAAATTAATTTTCAAAAAGTTTAACTTGTTTACCTTTCATATAAAAAACCATTGTCTCATTTCACTTAAACAATTAAATCTCATTAAGCAATTCGTCTGCATAATTTTATATCTGCATTAATTAAAAGCAGACATTTAAAACCGTCATAGAAGTGTTCGCATAAAATCTCTCGACAATAATAAAAATAGGGCTTAAAAGAGTACTATAACGGGTCTATGGTAAAGATATTCAAATGGAAATCAAGCTCCCCATTAACGTCCTAACTAATTGGGTGTGAACCGACGCCTTGTGTTCTAGGAATCCTCATTTCCATACTATTAAAGGTGGAAATGTCTGCCATCACAGATTTATGGGCGAATCTCCGAGATGTGTTACGAATAAAAATAATAGAATTGTCGTGTCTAATAATATAGCGGTCGTTTCCGTTCGGCTTTTGGTTTATTTTGGTTTGTGGACGCGAATATTATAACGCTGAATCCATTCATGTGCGCGCTAAGCGGACAGATTTACCTAGTTTATTGCGCGTTAACTGTGATTATTGTTAATGGATTGTGTAGGACTGCCGTTTAATTAGCTCAAAACGTATAATGTCAGTCGTTCAAAAGGTTATAATTATCTTGATATCGTTACAGTTTTTATTATAGTTACTCGACTCGTTCTATTCAAATTTTCGTTCTTAGTTAAATGTACAGTTTTATAGAAGCATTTTGAAGCTACACAGCTTAAAAATATCATTTTTTTATTAGTTTAATCAGTTTGAGACTTGATATTTCTAGATTAATTGACAAACAACTTAAACGTAACGTAAAATTCTAAGGCCCTGTCCCCTCACTGGCTGAAAGAGGCTCAGATAGCTTAAAAATGACGTCACTGTCAGATAAGTGAACAAAATCCGATATTTCCATCACATATTTTACACATCCGATTATGAGACAATTTACAATTTGGTGGGACCGGTCCTTAATACCGTAAAGAATAAATCTGTAAAATCTCAAATGTTACATTTAATTGGTAGAAGATAACCTTACTTTTTCTAGAGTGCCACGTGGTTCAACACTTGATTTACATAAACGATCTGCGAAATAAAACGAAATCCGATGACTGATGTCTATCAGCAACTAAGAAAGATAACAATAATACTACATTCCTGCCTCAACATTTAACACATAGTATACCCTCGAATCACACAAACCAAATACATAAATATTCCACAATTACTCTTTGAAGAAAAAAATACGCACAGCAATTACTTCTGCGGATCTTAATTGATTATTGGATTAGATGCTTTATCAAAATATTGTTATGTTACATATATATTTTGTATATATGGTAATAGAAGGAATTAAATATCGTTCAGTAATAAAAACTTCATCCTTCTAAGAATATAGGGGCACTTTCGCTAATGCCGAAGTAGAACGAACCACTTCTGTTTTATTGTTGGAGCCATACTTTATGACTGGATTGTGTACAGATTTAGAACGTAATGCTCAGTTCACACTGGGTAAAACATTAATTGTTAAACCTTATTACAATTTTAACTTAAAACAAGACAGTCCAAACAGTGAATTGATATCGAGAGTTGAGTCAAATTTTGGACTCTCATCATTTCCAAACTATAGGCAGAAATCGATGAGGTTACACATAAGAGGACTCCAAATGTTTCATACTCTAATCTTAACATTAGTTAGGAGTAGTGGAAATTTACCAAGTAAGATGTGGTTACCAAATCAATATGTCTGCAAATAAGTAAACACTTTTTTAAATATAAATACGACCATGTTTTCTCGTTAAGTTAAATTAACTTTCAATCGGAAACTACATGTCCACTAACAAGTTACTTTATAACCTAGTGTAGGCTTTAAATTAAAAAAAAATACAAAGTCGTATTTAAATCTAACCTTAAATGTAAATCGGTTCGTGTGCACCCGCCGTGCAGTGTTCAATCACACGTCTGTTCTGGTATCTTTGGGATTAAAATGAAACTTTTATGGCTTCGATTACGATATGCCTAAACACAGCTGCCTTACAAAGTATTACTTCGCTTTTATACCTTCAAATATATTTTTAACGGCTACGTATCTATAAGTTGATGATCTTGTAGCTAGGTTAGTTCGTAAATCATTGTTTGGAGTCTTTGATTGGCATATGTTTGTATCATTTTTATTTTCAATTCCAAATTCAAATTTTTGACTAATGCTTTTTAATTTTTGATGCTATTTACTATCTAAAGTGCAGTTTGCCTTAAGAGTTTGATTTTAAAACATATTTCCTTAGTTCAATAGAGTTCGTATAGATTTTGCTAATAGAAAAATATTATGTTGTCATAAACTTATTTGGTGAGGCAACATTTGGCAAATTAATACAGTAGCCAACTTCTTCAGATTGTACGTAAAATGAATTTATTTAACTGTACTAGATTACCAAACTTACTATAGTCTACTTTAACTTATTTCTAATAACCTATCCTATCATATTTCATAATAATGAAACAATTTTCAAACTCACGTTTGTCAAAATTACTCGACTACCGAAATGTTTATTAGATAAATTACTCAATAACGTTTCTTTGAAATGCATTCGATAATTTATTTGCCGTTCTTTGTTACTGTATTGCTTCAAAACTGCGTCAACAAAAAGCCAAACACCAACTAAATGTAATGACGTTGTAGATTCTTCTAATAAAAAATCGTATAGTAACAAATAAAAGCTGACACAACAATAAGTATTGTACCGACGGTTGCAATCATTAGTATTGATGACGCAAATTCTACATTCGATGAAGAAAAAATATTAAGAGCCAATCAAGAGCGTACAGAAGCGCACAATGCGATGTCTATTAAAGAATAAGATGTATACAAATGTATAACCTCGTAATAAAGATGGGGGAGCGCGTAACAAAGATGGTAAAGAACGTAATGATTTGGAAGAGAGTGGACGTGGAAACGTGAATACGAATCGGACCCGTGAAGATTAAAAGCGAGGCTCAATCGCTGCCGCTCCTTTGTGTGGCACAATGTGAACAGCGCTCGGTCAAGGGCTTGCTGGTGAAGGACAAAGGGTTGCAGGATTCTGTACATAGCTGTGAACTTTGCGCCAACGTTTAAGCTCTTGAAAGAGATAAGAATAAAAATTTGCACAATACATTCGTGTATTGACGAATTTATAATGTTATTTAGCTATTGTATTTGACATCTTTGTCGGAAAACTATTTTTTTATTATTACGTTTCTTCTTTAAACATAAAAACATCAAAGTACTGTGTACCAATAAAAACATGTTGGTAAATAACATAGTAATTTAAATTTATTTGTAAAAGGTATTACAATTGTGGTCGACATTAATTAAAAATGATTGTAATCCGATAGCGTAATATACAATCGTTATCAAAAATAATCGCAGTTTGATTTATACAGACGTTTAGATTGTTGTCCAAATTTAGAAGCATCAAAGTGAGATCAGCGCGAATAAAGGCATCTGAGCTGGACCCGAGTAAAGGGGTAGTACACAATGTCGGCGAGGTCCAAACAAAAACTGACAACACAATACGAAGTGGCCCAACAACAGTGGCCGCTCATAAATCAACCTCTGACAAAAGTAACAATGGTATTGAGGGTACGTTATAAGAGATCTTAGTATTGTGTTCATTCTTTGATGTGCACTAATAAAACCTTTGATTAATATCGTATAGACGGAACCAGTTGGTATGCAAATAATGGGATACAAAAGGTAGGAATTCCTCAGTAGTCGAATCACACGTGCTGGGGTGTGGACAAAGGAGCTAACGCTACATCGTCTTCACAATGCTTTTTGTTGGTGGTAGACTTTATTCTAACTGGACATGGACAACGTCTGGACCAAATCATCGTGGAACCGTTACAAATGTCTTCACTCCGGTTAATGGTTTTGTGCTTATATTTATTTTTGTAACCTTTATGATATGACCTTCGGATCAAGAATCGATTGCGGTTTTCACAACCCATTATACTAATGTAAGGGGTTAAATTGGTTGTGACAAAAACATAGAGTAAATTTCCAAAGATCAAAAGATTATTTTGATAATTTTAGAAGATCATTTTCATCTTAAATCTCGTTTCTTTCATTTGTTCTTGTGTTTTGTTCAGAGAACCTCATATACTGATAATTGTTAGTCTGTTTTTATGATGTAAATGTTTACAATCAATAGTAAATGTTGTAATGTCATAAAAATAAGTGTGATTGTCATGCACAATCGAACTTCTATATTTAATTTGGACTCATATGATACGGGTGAGACATTTGGCCGATCGGCGACCTGCAGATAATGCGGACTTTTTGTGGTTGAACTGTTTTATTGTTTCCATTTTCGTGACGTTATCAATTGAATTGTGTCTGTTAAATTTAGGTTACTTGAGATAATTTTGTTGTCAGAGTATCTTATGTAGATTACCTTTTGTTGCTATGTTTATTAATGTTTGAGAAATACTAGATATTATTGCAGTCATTTCTACTCGTAAAATCAAATATAATGAACACCGAATATATAAGTTGGCTATACTCTGTCTATTGGTGACAACCA
Source organism: Papilio polytes (assembly GCF_000836215.1). Lineage (NCBI taxonomy): Eukaryota > Metazoa > Arthropoda > Insecta > Lepidoptera > Papilionidae > Papilio > Papilio polytes. Next base: position 4,928,576 of record NW_013526359.1, read on the forward strand.
CCATTTTTGGTCCTTCATTTCCGATAGCACGAAATTACAGAATACTGGAGTATAAAGTATATTTTTACTGCAACTTTTTTTTTAAACTTAGCGTATGCCTAGTTTCCTTCTCATTTTACATCCGACATTATAATAGGACAAATAATACATTGCTAATATGACTAAGTAATTCTAAATAAAAAAAAATTACGTTCTATAAAATAGCATCAACATTTTAAACCTTTTTTAAGTAAATTCCATTGTAAAATATTGTTTTTAGATTTACATATACTTCCCTATTTCGTCTCAATACATTTTGCATGTTGGGTTATCTATCTGTGACATTATTCGAATTATAATAACAATAGTTTCATATCTAAATGTTATTGTTTTTATACAAAAATATCAATGCAATCAAATAACTAAGTAACTCATTGTATTTTTTTACCTATTTTCCTTAACATCCTTGAATTTCGAACCATTTGACAGTGAAAGCTTACTAATTTGGCGTATTACGACTTACGTATTGTGTATTTAGTATAAATATACACTAAGGGAGTACTTTACTAACAACATAATCACTCTGAGTTCGACAGAAATAACATAATTAAAATTAAAATCATCAAGGCTTTGTGAGACCGAAATTACAAGCTAATATTAACAGCGTTTTCACACTTGAAACTAAACTATCGCATAACTGTTTAGTCTCACTTTGGTTCCAATGAGCTTATATGGAGGTGCGCATACTACTCGACTTTTAGTAGTGCAACTAAACAGTTGAATTAGCTGCAAAACAAACGACAATCGCACAACAGTTTTGCGATAGTTGTCAAATATAGCCACTCGCTTTTAAGAACCAAGGTTGCCATGGTGTCGGTAATTGTTATCTAATTTGTCCTATGGCCTTCTTTGTCATTTGAAATGAGAGTTTTATAAATGTCAACAATAAAATAAAGTTTTTATAATTTCATGCGGATAAAGACGCACGGAAGCAGCTAGTATCGCTATCATTTTGTTCACAAGACTCGGGCGAAACTAAGAACCACTAGTATATCATAAATCTCACTCTAAAATACTCCAAATTGAACACGCGTTGACGATATACAATTCGCTTTATTTGTGATTATTGCACATAAATCAAGAAGTTTACAACGTACCAGTGTGGAATACTTTTGATCAGTGGTTATGTACCACAATATCAAAGTATCTCCACTTGCCGCGGCGATACAATGTTGACGATAATGTCCGAAAATCTTGTAGATCATAATTCTATTTGTCATTTGCTTTGTTTCCTTCAGAAGAGCTTGCCAACCGCTTCGTCTATTTGTACAGAAATTCTTGTGATGTATTAACATTCGAGATATAAAAAATATAATAAAAAGCTGCTCTCTTTATATCACTGTTATACCTCTGGTATGCATTTTATTTATAAAAATATATTATAATAAACTATGCCGATTGTACGAAATTATTAAAAAAATAATAATAAAAAACTTCATAAAGAATTCTGCTGATTGTCTTTTACATTGTAGCAACCTGGAGATCACAGAATTTTAGTTAAAAAAAAAACAAAAAAAATCTTGAGGATCTATTATTTTAAATCATCCGTTATGCTGTTAGAGAAATGTTTTAACGTAGATTTGGCACTGCCTATGAGAAGTAACGCGTCATTGATTTGTTATATTGTTATTGTTGCACTGTGAGAGTATTGTCTTTCCCTCTTTGATGTGGTGGAATTTATTTTTGTTACAAACGAAAAATTGCTAACGACTTCTAGTGTGGCCATTGATGTGTCGTCTCTGCAACATTATGCAGGCTACAGACGTTGGGATATACGAAGAGGTTTGAATAACTAACCGCTGTGATAAACACTAACGTGTATAACATGCTTTAGTATTGCAAGTCCCTTAAAATCGTAAACTTGTTAAGTAACCAATAATATATTGTAAGAAACTTCATTGCAATTTATATAGTGCTTAAAGGCAAAATATACAAAATGGTACAGCCAATGTTATATTGTCTTATTTCTAATACGGTCGCTTACAAAAAACAAAACTAAAATATTGCATCAAAATCTGACGAAGAGAAGAAAACGAGTGTACATTATATTTGATAAGAATAGTAGAGAAATAATATTGATGGAAATATTATTCCGCTTGATACAATGGACCCTCGGCTCTTTGATGTGACAAGAGAAACTAATCAATGGTTAGAAAACGTGCGCTTTTTGATGTCTGGACAAAAGTCGTTTGTGATCTTACAAATATGAACTGTTCGTAATAAATATTTCGGCATTTCATATATTTCTTTTCTTCTCAATTTATTTAATGGGTGCAGTAGCTTAAAGGCTAAACTGTTATCGGGGTTCTCAACATTTTTTTAGCAAGTAAATCAATTATATTTTACTGAGATTTTTGTTACTTTAAAAATATACAGATTCACAGGTGTTTCGTTTGAAAACTCTCGGTGTTAATATTATCGCACTACGAGCTGTAACTGGCAAATTTGGACCACCCGTTACGCCATTTTGATATCGCAGAATTAAAAAAAAAAAGTAGCTTATAACATGCCTATCTATGTCGGCTATCTTCTAATGAAAGTCCCATCGAAATCGGGCCAGCCCTCTCGGTGATTACCCGGAACAAACGCAGCTTGTAGACGGGCATACAAACAAAATAAGTGCGATTTTCATTATCAGCAACTCAAATACATCATCTTATCGAAATCCGGGATTTTTCTTTTGATATTACAAACAGACACTAAAGTTTTATATATTTAGAAGATATAGATAAATAGATCAATGTACTTGTACATATTGTTCGTATTAGGAGTAATAACAAACGCACACAGTCGAACGCACTATCAGAATCGATTCTAATTCGTATCCATCGAATTGTATCGCGTTGAATCGAGACACGATACAGATGAGCCCTCTTGTTTGTCGCATCGATTATTCCGCATCATCTCGCTTATATTGGGTACAAACAAGTTGGGGAGTCCTCGATTATGTGACAAAAGTTTGTTGCCACATTGTAGTTTATTTTTTATTATCATGTGTGTGTAATTTTTAATGTTATAACTTCGATTGATTATTTTGTTGCCCTTTTTCCACACTATGAAGTTCGGTGCACCAGGTTTTCGTCAGTGTTTCAGTAACATTCTTAAACATGTCACCTTTCGCACTACCTACTTAGCATTAGTAGTTGACATAACTGAATAAATTACTCCTAACAATTTGGTGTAACAAATGACACAAGCAACAAAATAATTCACGCAAAATTATAATTAACAACCACAATAACGGACTTAATTTACGTGAGAACAAGAAGAATTATAATAATCAAGAGTCATTTGAACGTGATCAGCATTAAGGGCATTATAAAAGGCTCGAACAAGCGTTTTCGAGTACAGATTACCATCAAAGTAACCGCAGTAAACACGATGGAAACGTTCAACCAAAATTAAGACGAAAATGTCGCTTCAAAATGAGACGTTAAACGAAATGTTTAAACGCATTACGCTACGACTTGACAAATAACCGCAAATTGTAATTGTGACTCCTTGAAAGGGTTAATAATGGACGCGGAGGCGTGGGATTGTGCTCAGTCTGAATGTAATTCAGTTAGAAAGCTCTCTTGTACGTAGATTGAGGTATTGTGCGCTTGTGTTTGGGTAAACAAGACATTCGGCACCAGAATTAATAGTTGTTTCGAAATGTTTGCTCTTGCATCAATGGATGTTAAATTGCTGTTGTATTCTATTAATTTATTGATAAATATACATTTATACTAAACAATGGAAATTATTTTGACAGAGTAACACAGAGTATGTATGCTACAAACAGTAACACGTTATAACATCAGTAACTACACTGATGTTACAACGAAGAGATAAAGTTATTAAAATATTTTTGTATGTAAAGATTACACTTAAACACTATTGGATCGAAAAAAAAATCTATTGATTTTAAAAAGATACATTTTCACTAAGAAACATAGGATACATTTTTAACTAAACTATTATTTCATTTGTCTCGGACGAAGTCGCGTGGACATTTAATTAATAAGGCAATGTGTTTATTTTTTTTACCAAGTATAGAAACATTGCTACGCTAAATTACCTTATGTTAAAGATTGGTTAAGTTTACGAGTACTTGTATAGAGGAGAAAAATACCGCATCCCTTGTAAAATAAGTGACTGTCGGATATAATATTCATAAAGATAGCGATGCGCCGAGCAAGCATTATACGTATAAGAAAATTATTCAATGTTTTTCAAACCAACTCTTTATTATCCTTGGTATGTTGTAGAATTTAATTTTTAGATCGGTTTAGATGTAATTACTTCTGAGTTTTAGATGCTCTTTACACATTATCTTTTGATTTTGAGTCATACATTTCGAGTAGATTGAATATTAATAATTTTAGTTTCTAGTTATTTAAAGTAACATTTTCAGTATTAACTAAACAGTTGGACTAGTCAGTTGAAAGCTTAGTTGTTTAACACTAAGCTTACTAACATTGTAAGTAACTTAAGTGATAAATTCTTTGATTGTCCGACTCCCTAGCCATTTATATTATTATACGAGTACATCTAACTTCTAAGATTTTTTACTAATTTTAATATTGTTTACATTTTTCTCATTTTTCGCTGTTTTTCTTTATTAATGTTCTCTTAGCGATTATCATATTATTATTTACATTGTTCATTTGCGAAAACTAACATGTCTAGTTTTCCCGTTTAATAAAAAATAAAATAAAATAAACTTACGTGTGTAGACAAAATTTTAACTGTTTGTTAAACTGTACAGTTCGACTGTTAAAACTGTACAGTAAAGCTTATAGTGTGTAGCGGAATTTATTTGAGATAAAAATATCATTCGCGATCTCAAACGCTTTGGACACTAGTATCTTTTTTCGGAAATAAATGACACATACAGAAATTTCATTTATGACATTAATATTTGTCTCTGTATGTAAAAACGCATATTCGAATTGTTGATATGAAAAGCATAAATAACACTATAAAATACTTTTCAACTACGACGTAAAATTCGTGGTACACTACAAAATTAACACAAACAAGTTGCAAACAACATTACTAAAGCAAACAAGTTAACTCATAACATACTTCTACTTTTACTGTTCCTATTTATGTGGCGCTTAAATTTTTATGTACTACATAATGTTATGTAAAACATAACAAACATACATTTCGTATTTATGTTAGGTAGATATCGAGTTATTCCTGGCATTTTTATCATATTACGTTCAACCAACAATTTCGTATACTGTTAGGAGAGTGTATGACATGAACACAATGTGTGTATTGAAAAAACTCAAAAACTACTGAAACGATTTCAAAAATTCTGCACTATTAAAAAGCTATATATTTATTGAGTAACAAAGGCCGTCTTTTTACTATTTTTTTTTAATATACGCAGGCGAAGTTGCGAGTGAGCAATATACTGCATTTTTATTTACTTTTAAATCGTACAAAATACTGTTCGAAGTACAACTTAATTTTACTTATAAGTCATGTCGAAGTGTTCACTAAACCTTTGGGGTCGGTCGGATGTCGGGGTCCGAGATGCTGACACAATAAGTGTCCGGCGATCCCATGGGTCGCTTCTATGTCCAGTCCCCTTCGATATCCCAAGATAGAATTGATGTACGAAATCGTCTGAGTATGGATATGACCACACAAAAGTAATAGTGGAAAGAAAATGTTATATTTGTAAATGTAATCCGTTTTACTCTTCTTAGCGTTAACCAATTTCTAATAAATGTCAAGAAAATAAAAGTATTATTATAATGCATTCTTTAATTTTGTGTTTATCTCAATTTGAAAACGTCCTAATGTAACATAATATTTCTTAAAATTAAATATTACCAAATGAACATATCTAACGGTAAGTGTGTGTTCGTACATCTGTGTTCGCAGACTGGTCGCACTAAATACCCTTGAGATTAGACAATAATTCCACTAAGCGTCTGTTATGTCTTCTGAATGCCGAATTCAAGCTCCTTGCATCTTCTTAGACTGCATTTCAATTAAGATTATTGCTTCGATGCAATATTACTTCAATAATCCCTTGTTTGATGTCCTCGTGTAGCGTTGATTAAAGTGAATCTGTTATGCATAAGTTTTGGGTCTCTATTTTGTAAAGTTTAAATTGATAGAGTGTGTTCAATTGGTGTTTTATGTAGATTTTGAGATGTCAACATAGGTTAAGATAATTGATATTTACACCGACTATAGTTGATTAATTTACAATTCTAATTACTCAAAAGCATCTGCAAATGATCTAGTACTCAAAGATGAATAATAAAATTTGTACTGTGTACTTTATTCATTGACCTCTCGGAATTAACAGAGATAACGTTCACAAAGGGCCGAATTGAAAGGGGGGCACCTTTCACTGATTCGCCACTCTTTAATCTTCCATCGAAACAAAACTTGGGATCGTAACAGGATTGTCTATCTGCCCGTTCATTTACTTAGCAAATTATTCTTTGTCGAACGGAAGAGGAGGCTTTGAATCCATTAATTCTATGATGGGGTCACAAAAGAGGTGGTACGAATTAAAATAATGTATTCTACGACTTCAATGGGGGTACCCTTCGTCCGGTGGCGCTGTTATTACAAGAATAATGTATTTAAATCAGTGTCTGCTTTCAGATGAAGATGTCCCGCTTTGTGAGACCGGCAAAGTGATCACGTACGGATGCCATTAGGATGTGTTTTATGTGCAAATTATAGACCTGCCGTTTTTAAATTTGCTCGAATTTCAACTCGCTCGCTCTCGTGAACAATTCCCGTTCGTTAGAAAGTTTAAATGTGCTGTTTATTATGTGTACACATGTTTTATGCTCGGGTATGTTATGGACCTTTTATTTATTTATTTATGTTGCTTTTGACAAAATAAAGATGAACATACAAATATCAACTTATAAACTTATTTCTTAATGATTATTATTTAATTGAAAATTTCGTTTAATTAATTTTTACGACGTTTTATGTATTGTATCAATTTCCACGGCCACAATATCTATAATAGATAATATTAGATTTATTTGAATAAACGCTACAAATATTACTTATCAAAGTAGACTGAAAATTGGGGATAATGTTTGAATATCGACTGTTTTAATTGAAATTGCGTCACACAAACTAGCATATGAACGGGAAATTAATCCCGACCGACAAAAGGGTTTTGTAGAACTACCCTCTGTTGGCGGATAATTTAAAATATGATCTCCCCATTGCCGAATATTCGAAACAAACATTTCGATGTATTTATTCTGGTGTTTATTTTGAAGCGTAATATGTCGTGTTCCACTTTGATGTCGTGAAATCGCTTCTGTTCTTTGTCAGACGATCAACGAATTACATCTATAAATTGGATCGTTTAATTCTGTATTTTAACATCTTCTATTTTGAATCGAAATTCCTTTGTAGCTGAATCGAGGTTTACTGCTTTACAGTTGTCGCCGGGGTCGCATGGAATTATTGCATATGGTTGGTCGGAGCTTGTTTGGCATGAATGGTTCATTATACTTAGGGATAGTCTGTTCGGGGTACGGATAATATTTGCGATGTACACCATTGTTTATGATTTGGACAATTGTTTGTGTTTCTCTGTCAAAGGATGTGCACTTGTTTGTTTTGCGAGGTTACTTTGAGGGGAGTTGAGTCGAATAAACAATGCGACATTAATCGTTTATCATAAAAGACATTGAGTTTTAGGGAAAGAAATACAATATAAATATAGAAATAAGTTACAAGTAGATCATCGAATGTGAGGTTTCAGATGCAATAGTAAATGATACGCATGAATTAGTTAATAATATACGTACTCGGTCAAGTTTTGTACAACAGCGCAATACCTTTGAGTGAGTTTTCCCTCGGCTTTAGCTATACTCCAACAAAATTCTTCCATCGAAAGCGTTCCTTTGCGGGCAACGGAGCGACGCTGTAGAGGCATCTCGACTTCAACGCGACTCTTATTTTCATGTTCAACTATGAACCTTGCTATTTTGTTGTTACTGTTTTCGATCACGAGTGCTTTTAGTGCAAAACGTACCGTGTGACTTTGTGCTGGGGATAACAAATGCATTTGCATTTTTAAGGTAAAAGCCTCAAATAAATAATGAAAGAATATGACCACTGTAATGTTAACCTCCGTTATCTTCGGAAAATATGAAAACTTACGTTAACTATCAAAAAACGTAAATGTAACTAACTATTCGGTTAGTAAAAAAGTTTTTTACTATTGAAATAGTATTTTATTCGGTTAAGTAGGCAATTTTACGAAATGCAATAAGCAATCAGTTTATTTTAATGTGCGTATTATTTTTATTTTATACACTGATACTAAGGTTTTATTTCGCTACTGTTTCTATAACTGTTGATATAGAAACAGTAGCTATGTAGTAGTTGATATGTCTAAATCAACGTAAGACTTCATCAGAACAATAGAGCTAAATACAGCAAGGTGAAATTTTCCTGCCTTTCCCTAAACAAGAGGGTCTGATGAGTATAATAAGGTATTGTGCCCCGTCCTTAGGTCACTGCAGCGAACAAAATTGTAAGCGATGAAAACAATTCGGAGAAAATTTCGCATATAAATATCTGAATTAATTTTTAGCTCATAATTACGCCGAGTATGTATTTCTTTCATATTATTTAATAAATAACTATGATCTAATTAACGAATCTAATATCATACCTCCCTAAAAATTAGGGCTTCACATGTACGAATCACCCTCTAGTTAAGCAATTCAATAAAAAAAAAAAACATATCAATCCGAGGTGATTACATTAATCAAATATTAACGCACTGTTGAGTACGTCATATCCAACTTAATAATTTCGTACTCAGAGGCCCAATTCAAACTAAGGGTTCAATTTTACTTGAGTTTCAGAAGTCAAAGTTTAAGCGCTAAGCTGTCATTACCTGAAAAATTGCACAAAAGATATTAATGCGCCGGCGGTGTATAACAATGGTGCTTACGGGTGATTGGCGCATTGTCCACGCTATATTAACTGTATTGTTTGCGACGAAATAATCATAATGTCGTCATTACCCTCCGAGGGACGACGGAGGTCGGCTAACTAGGTATGGAGACGGCTCTATAAAATAAAAAGTTATTGCTTAACTATGAATTTAATGAAATTTTATTTGAAAAGGATGCATTTATGATTACTATTTATTACAATGATTAGTTAATATTCAAAGCAAATAAATAGTAAAGACGTTTTTAAGTTCGTTTCTAGAAAAATCAATATCAAACAGTTAAGCCTTACTAATCGTGTCTGTTTTATAATGACTTGCAATCATATACCTTGTACTTCTTTATTTTTAACATAAAATGCGTATTATTTAAGAAAATGGAAGAATTTTTATCCATATTTCCGTAGCCGGTATCCACTTGGTACACTTTGTCGCGCACCCGATGGGTAATTTCCCCCATTGTCAATCACAAGAAAGTCTACGAACAATGCTGACTTTTTTATTTACTAGATGTGGTAACGTTTTTTTCAATTTCTGTAAAATTAAATACAATAAAATTTTAGTTTGCAATTTTCATCTACATCTCTGAACTTTACTATGACCTGTAATTAATCTTTTATAAAAAAAAAACAAATGTTATAAAAACGGCTTTAATTTAATAAATGACAGTGCATTATTAAACAATTGTTTATTTTTATTTTTATAGAAATTCGTTGACGCATCTAGTAATCCATGAATGTATTCACTGGTAACCTTATAACTTGCACAATATATAAATAAATTAGGTGAGGGAGTTTTCTTGTAATTTTCCGCCGATAATTCCACCTCCCTTTGGCGTGTTCAATGGATGCCAATTGTGCAAATGGTATGCTGTTCTGACATGTCATTTCATATATTATTCTTTTGAGATTTAATGCGTTTTGCTCTAAAGGTAAGAACGGAAAGAAGTGCTCGATCTTCGTGTAAAATATTTTATAAGTTCAAATGAAAACAAGAGTTTAAAGTAAACTAAAGAATATAACGATTAAATTCAATTTATAAAAGACCAAGAAATTCTATTCCAGCTTATTGTGAATAAACTTATTATTCAATAGAATAATTCAGTTACTGGCACTCGAGAGTTTCTTCCAGGTTTTTTTCTTAAGGAAAAGAAATGCTTTCGCGTCCCTCATCGAATTACTGTCGCCTCACAATATTTCTATTAAATTTTTATTTTTCATTGTACTGCGAACGAACATTGAGTGTTTTATTTGCTTATTTGATCGGAACATCTTATTTTACGCTTTCAAACGTTGAAAATCTTGAAACAAATAATATTTTATACTCGATATTTTTTAACTATGTTGTGAAATTGCAGAATTCCAAATAGATTAAATGTCAGACATCCAAAGGTCTTTAATAACGTAATTAGTTTTACGAAGACGGAGCATTTCTAACGTTTAGGCTTTCGAATTATCTAAGACGGGTCGTAGGCAATTTCCTTCAACTAATAGATTGGAAACTAGAGATTCGTCACGATTACTTGGACCTTCCGAACGACCGTCTCTGATTGATTCCTAAACGAATACACATGTTAATATCTTGTATAAATTAAACGATGAAATATCAATCATTAAATAGGTCTTTCGATTGATGACAATAGAGTTCATTATCAGGTGTATTAAAATATCAAATGTGTTAAAGATAGATTTGTTTGAATAGGCTCCGGAACTACTGAACCAATATCATTTTTTCAGCATTAGCAATGTACATTATTAATGAGTACTATAGGCTATATTTTACAACAAAGGGAAGCATTTATATGACAGAAAAGATATCAAACATTTATTATTTGCCACCTATGCAAAGCTAGGGCGGATTGATTTTGTTATCTTACTTCCATGTCTTACACTATTCTTATTAAGCTCAACGCTTGTGCTAGGACATGATTCACGGCAATAGTCGAATGGCGACTCGAACTCACGACTATGTGTTCGATTTTCTTTACAACTAGGCTATTGACTAAATGTTATACATTTTTATAATAATAGGTTATAACTGTTATTAATAACACAAATTCAATTAGTAACTTAATATATGTTCGTATGTTCATCATTCACTTCACAAGATTTCTCTGTACTCGCAAACTTCAATAAGGAACGCAGTAAATGAATATCCATTTTGCACTTGACAATAATAACTTTGAAACTGATTTATAGAAACGATTTGCGATTGTATTCACGTCATTCTATCCCTCAATAGTTTGTTTCAAACCTGCAATGTTATTAGATCCCGTGTTTATACGATTTTGCACCTTATTGCTTTAGCTCAAAGGATGTTTAGAGTGTATCAATGAAGTGTGAATTGTAACTATTAATTTCCTTTCCATTACAGTCACAATAACATCACGCGGTGACGAGAACAATATGGCCGTGTTGGCGGGAAAATTGTCAAGTCAATTACTTTCAGAAAATTGGTTTAGAAGCGAAGATTTCTTGGCGATATTGATTTTTAAATTATTTTATACTTAACAATCACATAATTAACAATTTAAAAAGTATAATATAGTGTGTTTATAAATAAAAAATTATAACATATAATATTGCAATAGTAAACCATTTCCTTTAGACTACTTTAAAAGATTATCTAAGGAATATTTAAGTGAAATGTGAATGTTTTTATGGTCGACTACATGTAGATAGTCTATGAAAAACATATAGGGTAATAATAACGTTTTTTTTTTTTGCGGCTGGTCGTAATCGCAGGCAAATTCTAGTGTCTATGTTTGATGTAATTTGACTTTTTTAACCTTCGAAGTAATATTCAAAATTTGATTGAATTTAAAGACGCGTTCAGTTCAGAAATAGTTCAATGGGGCACAGCTGATTTCAATTTTGCGACGCAGGGGACGCCAAGTGGGACAATGGCGTAACAGAATTGTAAGCAAATTGTTTTTGTTAAACGAAACGCATCGAGGGGTGGATTGTTGACTGTGTCAACTGGAAAATATGATTTATTAATAGTTAATAACGTTAATAACGAATTTATAATAACACAAGTTGAATAAAATAACTTCCATCTAGTTATTGTTACTAATTTGCTTGTAGATTCGTTCGTTTTAAATTTTTTTTGAATTAGAAAGTTAAAACACTCTGTATTAAAATCTCTTCCAATTTAACCTCCTATATCCTTATTTAATTTTAATAGAGATTTTTCTTACGTCCGTTGTCGTCCTCGGGGTGTAGAGATAAAAAAATATATTATTAATATGAAATGTGTGGTATCTGGAAACGGCAATAATATCGCCGATGCAAGGAATTCTATAACGAGCCAGTTGTCTGTTGAAAGCAAACTGGACAAATTAGTTTACCGTCGAAGAGTTACGAAGAAACCATTTTAAAAGACAAATATAAAACTGCAAGATTTTAATTTATTTTTATAATATTTGTAGTTTTGAACACTGAAAATTATGGTTGCCGACATGAATGAAATATAGATAGGTAGAATTAAATTATTGATTATTAACTTTGATTAAATGTATTATAGATATGGCAATTATTATGAGAAGAAATAAGATTTTCTGTTTCGATGAAGTACTAGTACGTTTAAATACATTGCGTGTATAAAAAACTATTAACTTCTGTTTATTATTTCCATAATAAAAAGATATATTTTACATGCGATTTATCATTCGAAAGCAATGGTAAATTTATGTATTGGCGTATCCATTTTATTAATATTCGTACATCGGTAACATCGATCGCCTTTTTCGAAGAGTGTAGTAACATGGGCCTCTCAGTGTTACAGTGACTTATTTTGACAACAATATAACATTAATAACAACTGACTTCTTTCATGATGGTTGATTTTTTATTTAGTGTCTTAATTACAGTGCAATAGAGGAAGATTTGGTGTTTATGTACTTGTTTTTTTGGACTAAATTAAATATCTCCGAGAAAACATTTTAAACAGAAGATAAAATTTGTATTGTAATTCTGTGTTAAAAAATGTCTTTAATCAAAGCAGTAACTAATAGTCCTAGGTCCTACGCTGAAGATTGTCTAAATATTAATAAAACCAGTAAAAGCTGTTAAAACTAAGAAATTAAAAATGAAAATATTTTTGAAATATAAACAGAACTGATATTCGTTAAACTCTAAATACGAAACAAAATTAACTCAATGCGCACAACTGAGTCGAACGCAAACAAGCTTCAAAGCAGAAAATCCAGACACTGTCGGAACAAGATATTCGTTTGTTGGCACAACCAATGAACACTTCCTATCCAGATCTCTGCGATCCTCATGAATTTACAAATGCCACCGTCACTATCCGAATAAACAAACACATAAACACATGGCCGTCTTCAATCACAAGTCTTCGCGGTTGTTACGCACACATTAACAAATCGTGTTAACTCCTCGACTGATTACTAGTTTAATTGGACCCACACACCCTCCTCCGGCCAATACTAATACAGACATTAAAGAGGAATTTCGTGCAGCATCCGGAGATCTCGCATGATTGGACGGTTCACATAGTCTAGCGGACACCTTAAGTCCAAAGGAGGCAGAAACTGCAATTAGTACAATTAGCAGAGCCCAATTAGGTGCTTTAACGAAGCGAGTTTCCTAACTAGTCGGAGAGTTTGGTGACAAATACGACGTTCGACGTCCGACCTGACTTGGTCGTTACGTTTGAGCGTTGTGTTTATGTTTGTTGATATAAATTTACAATCATTGAAGCAACAACTTAGTTTGTTAATAATATTTTAAATTAACACTTTTTAATTTTTATTTTCAAGGCGATAAGAATGAAAACAATTGAGTAACTTTTGCGAATTTGTACTTACTTCATTGTTATTAAGCTTTTATACTTTTTTTGTTCACAGAAACATGTCATCTAAACGAAAATCGCCACCGTCGAAATTGCAAGACGGCTCCGCCGAGACTGAAAAATCCGAAGCCGGCCCGGCTAATCTAGACTTCTCCGACCACCAAGAGTCAGACGACAACGAGCAACAGAACTACTACAAATTCTCACCAAGCTCCTCAACAAGAAGCTCAATCAGTGAGGAAGATCCTTCGAACTTCGAAGACGAGCGACCCACCAAGAAACAACGATTCGAACAATCATTAGACATGACAAACAATCTTCTAGTCCCATCGTCTTTCCTTAGCCTGCACCAAGTCAATGATCTGCAAGCGAGAAGACGCGGCTCCTCTGAATGCAGTAGTCCTGGTGCCGAAGCGAAAGTTTTAGGACTATGCAATAATAACAATTCATTACTGAATCATAATAGTGCGTTACTACTCGCCCCGCCTCATAAGCGGTCGATGGATGATGTTCTGAAGAGATTAACGTCTAAAATGAATAATAGCACGATTAAAGAAGAGAAGCGGCCCACGCCGTCTACTACACCGGTCAAACAAAACAAGTAAGTGAATTCATACATACATCTATTTATTATACCTAATACTTTCATGCTATTACTATAATATTATTATTCCGAAAGTTTAGATGCATGAATGAATGGATGTTTGTTAGAGTTAGTAGCCTAAACGACTGAACGGATTTCGATGAAATTTGGTCTATATGTGGGGGATAGTCTGGAAGAACACATAGGCTACATTTTTTTTTAATTCCACTCGAACGGATTCGTGGGGAAAGCTCGTTAGGTTATAATCTTTAGCGTTTCTATATTGTAATAAATTGACAGATAACCCATTTCAAGATCTTAAAATCCCAAGTAGGGTTGGCGACAGGCAGGCGGGCTGCCGCAAAAAATAGTGCCGAATGTAAAAGTAAGTTGCGCCGACCCTACGGGAGTAGGGTAAGGAGGATATGAACCTATTTCACGATCTTGTTTTGAAAAAAAAAATAGAAATTCTATTGAAAAATAAGATCGTCCTTTGTTTTTATTTTGTTTGGATTATAATGACGCCAGTGTTACTATGTAAGTTAACAACATTGCGTATGATTAGTAATTATCAGCGGTATTAAATAGGCTTGATCTCCAGTCACCTTCATTATTGGCAATTTCCTCTGTCAGTTCATTAATCGAATGTTTTGTTTCGTAAGACTTATCAGCCAGTACGGGAACTATTATTCATTTGATAAAGTTTATTATGAATCTAATTATATTTAAATGTCAATATTATTAAGAACATTTTCATTATTATCGTATACTGCAGACTTTCTTATCTAACGGATTGTATTTTTTAATTTGATAAAGATTTATTGTTTTAATTTAAAAATACGTTTTTTTCAACGATTTAAATTGAACAGTAATAGCAAATAATATCTTGATTTAGGTTAATTTAATAATACATTAGTATATTTTTTTTTCTTCATCAAAACTATAATAAACATACTGGTCATCACGCGATGACGTCATGCTTTAAAAATGAAATAATCCTAATCATCCGAATATGCTCCCATTTTGTCGATTTTATACAATTATTCGACTTTTTTACGGTGACGGAAGACACCGTAATGCAACCTGAACATGTCTGAAATGAAACTCAAAGATATGTGCGAAGTCAACTAACGGGGTCAGCGCGATTGTCACCCCTAACTTGGGTAGGCAGCCCCTCGGCAGGGAATTGTTTGAGCTCACAACGATTACCATCATATAACAGTTACGGAAATTGCAAACTTCCCTAATACATTCTGTTATTGGACGTTACTTTGTAACTGTAGAGCATACATTATTGGCATAGATTCTTGTGCAAGTTTAAATAATTTTGCAACAACGTACACAAACACATCGTTAACCCGCTAATGGGGGGCTGATATTCAAAATAAACCAAAGTCGACACACACCACCAAGATGTTTTACGACTTCCGTCACAAAACGCCAGCGGACAAGCCCCTTAAAGTCAAATATCTATAAAAACCTAGTTAAAGCGGCGCTTAACGCTTTTATAGTTGGCCTGCGGTGGTCCGACTCTTAACATTGTTTTTAATGAGTAATATAATGACCAATTAAATTATGTACCGTATAAGTAACGCATACATGCTTTACTGCAACTTTAGCAGTACACTAAACTTTGTTCTGGTTTTCAAATTGTTCCGCGTCGAGAATTAAATAATTTGTGACATCAGTACTTTAACACTACTTAAACAATGACAAATTTAAAAATACGTTTGAATTAATACAATAAACAATTTACGCAAACGGAAGATAATCTCGCAAGACACTTATTTAGTCTAAGCTTTATCGTAATAAATACATTGCAGTTAATGTCCAATATACTTAGATCTCTAGGCGTAATCCACACAAATTAGCTCCGTTTTATTATAAAATGTTACAAGTATTCGAATAAGAAAAAAATAACAATTATTTAAATTAAGTAATTATTATATTGTATTTATTACATACCTAGCTATTGCCCGCGACTTCGTCCACGCATTATTAGGATAAATAAGTAGCCCATATTATGCCCGTGTAAGTCAGCTACCCTTCAATGAAAGTCTGAATCGGTCCAGCCGTTTCGGACATTAACCGAAACATACGCGGCTTGCGGACAGACAGACATACAGACAAAAAAATGTGATTTTCGTGATCAGCAACGCAAATACATCATCTTAACGAATTTCTTTTGGTATTACAAAAAGACACTCCAATTCTATTATATATATGGGTTTTTAATATTAAATCTGAATTGGTACTCATTTTGTAAGAGCTCTTGACACGTTTAACTAAACAAAAGGTTTGATCCAATCGACAAATGATTACGAGGACGTCGTTTTAACCTTATCAGAGGTCATTATAATTTGGTCGCAGCTCACAATAAAATTAGATATAGATAATATTTAATAATAGAGACGATAATTGTACGGGTTAAGGCGGTGTCAAGCGCGAACTATGTCAATATTTGTATTTACGTGCTCTCTGTATCACAGAAGAGTGCTTATCTCTGTAATTAATAGCTTTTGTTGATGATAATAATTGTTGTTGCGGATGCAAGGCAGTTACTATGGGGCACTTTATTTCGTTCGTTACGTTATCTTATATTTTTATTTCAAGAAAAATTATGAAAGTTAAAATGTGGCGCAACTCCACTCCGCAGATTGTGTCAGTAATCACAATATGTACATAACTCTGTTCGAGACGGTAAGATACGATGTATGTAAACAAAAAAAGTCTTTAGTGGTGATCCCGAATTGATCGGCTTTTGCTCAAATTGAATCATTACTTTCTGCCTTTTTTTTCTCGCTGGGAAAATGCATTTACGCATCCCCCTTACTTTCTGCCCTAAGACAAGGTACATTTGTAACTATAATATACTAGCTTTCGCCCGCTACTCCGTCCGCGTGTAATTAAAAAAAACAAAAGCAAGTAGCCTATGTGTTCTTCCAAACTATCCTCTACATCTATGACAAATTTCATCAAAATCCGTTCAGCAGTTTAGGCTACAAACTCTGACAATCATCCATCCATCCATCTAAACTTTCGCATTTATAATATTAGTCAGATTTCGTTTGTTTTCAATCAACTTCACATCGACAGTGAATTTGGGCACTGCTTTTTGGAACACGTAAGTACCTATAAATATCTTATTTCAACTATATTGAAGTACTAGCTGTTCCCGTGCGGCTTCATCCGCATGAAATTATAAAAAAAATATTTTATTGTTTACATTTGTCAAATTATCAATAGCAAATGTCAAAATGACATGACATTACAAACCTTTGACATCTTGCTTCCTTGATGTTGGCAGCAACTTATGGTCTCTTTCCCACATTAAGGTTTCTATCCAAAATATTTACCCCTAAGTTTAATGGCGTGTAAATATATAGCCTAAAACTGACGTTAGTGTAGGGCTTTTCATTAAAGAGAGATAATTCAAAAATATGCCGTAATTGCTAAAATCTTAGGCAACAAAGAAGTGTGTGTTTACGGTTTATTATAATAGTATATAAAACTCAGACCAATATCATAGTTGGAAAGTTAGTAATTTTGCAACCGAGTTACCGACTCCATCCAAACTTCGCAATACAAATTCAATGAGTAATTACACAATTACATTCCGCAAATCAATGGCGTATAATTAAAGATAAAGCCATCAGCCGTCTGTTCCCTAACAAAAGATCTTAATACCCTTTCTCGGGGTTTTGGAATATTAAGACAAATGCTGGGGCTATTGTGCCGCTGGCGTTGTACTAATTAATCGCTGTGTTAATCGCCATCGCCTCAGATTAAGACGTGAACGCGTAATGTGCCTCAATCCATCTCAGTTATGGCTGTGTCGAGCATGTATTAAGTGTTGGTCTAAGTGAAAAGCGGAAACGGTGATAAATAATCAAGATGCTTTTATTTAGCTTATGGTTTTCAATGAAACTAAATCAATGTTTGAAGTATAAATTTCGCAGTAATAATGCTTATTTCGTAATATTGCTTGAAAAAAACAACATTAAGTAATTTAGTAGATTTGGAAGTTCCCTATTTGATAATATTTAAATGCACATAATATTCGTTGTTAAATAAGTCCAAAATGCATTGTTAAGTGTGGTATATATGAGGGTATCTCACACTATTCTACATTACATTAAGTTGTTTTGATTTTTTTTTAACAATTGCGAACTAAATATTTTTGGAAATTATAAGTATTTGTATTTTATAACTTGGACCCCACACCTTAAGCCGGCCGGCAACAATGGAACAAACCGTAATTTGTATAGTGATAAATATTTTTGAAAGCACAATATAAGTATTCGAAATTATGAGAGGCTGGCAACATTAGTTAATGTGAATATCATATTTATTATTGTTATGAGCGATCACCTCCGGCTTTTTAAGCTGTGTTTAAAACAATGCATTCGACAATAAATAATGGTTTTTTGCGAACAATGATTACTTTAATTAATCTTTTTGTAAGTATTCAGTCTGTGTTCTATATGTTATACGTAGTAAGGTATGTAGGGTTGTGGCTTGATCAAATAAAAATAAACTCGTTATTTATCGCTACTTTTAATATTTACACCCTTTTCCAAAAAACACATCATACATCGTTGTTCCTCTTTTTTCCCCTGACTCTAAAACTAATTAAAACCAACGTCAAAATGTGAAATTCGAAATCAATTAAAAAGAAAACATATAACTTCCTTATCCTACAGGTTTTTATATTTTATACAAGAAAAAGTTTAAAAAAAGAGAGAAATTAGGTTGTTCATTTAATCCAATAAGATAATTCTCAGATTTTAAGCCATAAAAAACAAATTGATTTTCATAATTATGTTCTTAATGTATTAATTAAAATTGTCGCTCCCTACGTAAACTTATGTAACTGCTAAAGCCCTTTTTACTATAATTTCACGTTTCCTACTACAGTTGCAATCTCATTATTTATACGTAAAGAAGCAATTGCAAATACCTTTCTAAATACTGTGATATCTAAATGTTAACACAAATGACTACTTGCAACATACAATTCATGTTTTCAGTTATTAATAAATATGTCATGGCAATTGCTAATTATAGTTGTTGCAAGTTAATGTAAAAAAGACATTTGATATTCAACATCACTACAGAATCGAGATAATTGTGAAATTATAATTGAAAAAGAAAATATGTTATAGAATTAATAAGTCACCGACAGATTATTAATTGTGCCCGTTTGTGATTTGCCTATTCAAATTTAAAACGTTTCATCGTGAGAGGTCCTTACTGATTGATTAATTCTGAATTACGTGAGGTTATTTGATTCATGCAGTTTGTATTGACATAACTATGTCCCAACTGGGTGTAAATTCTAAAATTAGCTCTTGTGATTTGTAAACCCGTTGTATTCTATAATGATGAATATTGTCAAGGAGATGACCGAGACGGAGACAATAGACAAGGCGTTCAAACAATGATCCTTTGTGATCAACAATGATGCTTTATGACCAATAACAATGTCGCATTCTGCAGATTTGCCTCACACATGGACAGCCTTTGTATTAAATGGAATTGTCTGTTTAAATTGATATTTTATGTTTATTGAATATTAAGTGAAACGATGGTTACATCATATACTGGACGTAAAAGTTTGTGGATAATTATAAAGTCCTATTGTCTGGATCCTATAGCCTAGTCACCCTAACTTAGGGTAGGCTTCGAGCCCCTCGGTGGGGAGGTATAGTGAGCTGGTGATGATGATGATGATTGTCTGGATACAAAAAATAACAATTTTAATACATAATCTATACTTGATATTATACAGAGAAAGATTTGTTTTTTTGTATGTATTGAAATGACTCAAAAACTACTGGGTCGATTTCAAAAATTCTCACACTATTAAAAAGCTACGTTACTGGTTAGCAACATAGGCTACATTATTTAATTTGACGCGTGCGAAGTCGCGAGCTAAAGCTTGTTAGTTATAATTTGAAAATGAAGGTCTGATTATTAACTAGGTTTTCTTGCATATTGATATTACCATAGTTAGGAGAAGATTCATCTTTATGCATGTAAATTTACTCGGTTACTGAAAGGTTACCTATTCTTTCTGAAGTTACTCCTTGCATATTTAATTTCGTTAAAAAAGATTATCCAAAAACTTTCTGAGTTTAAACATGGAACGCTTTGGTTTTTTTTTCCATGGTTATATAGTTATCATTTTATCTGTCAATACAAACATTATTTGGGATTCGAGAAAGCAATTTAATTATCTTTGTAGCTTATAAAACAACAATTATAAATGTTTAGAGTAGAATATCTATATCGCAGTTTTTAGAACGCAGAACTACGAAATAATTAAACCATATCAATAGAAATAATCAAAATACACAGTTGTTTAGTAGAAAATTTCAAAAGCACTCAAATGCAAATACTATTTTACACTAACTGACGGTTATTAACATAACGTGTACAAAGCTATTCCACAATAATATTCCAGCTTATAACAGTGAATGGTGACTGTTTGTTAAATACATTTCATTTCACAAAATAAACAGTAAATTTACATGTACAGTCGCGGTAATCCGCAGTGATCAACTTAGAAAAAAGTGTCTTGGTCTTTCCAACGACATGAACTTCACCTCTTCTGTTATTCCAATTAGATAGTAGTGAATTGTGCAAACGACAGGAAAGTAATAAAAAGCTATTAGGTACACGCTGACCATTTAAAAGCGGTCACACGGTTAACTGTACAGTTCAACTGATAGTACAAATTTTGCCTACACGCCCACATGTTCAATTTTAACTAAACACTTGCACTCATCAGTTAATAAAACGTTTGTAGCTGACTTTAATATCTATTTATAATACCTTTATATAACAACTATAATTATAAATGCGAAAGTAAATGGATGGATGGACGGATATTTGTTAGAGTTTGTAGCCTAAACTACCAACGGATTTAGATGAAATTTCGTACAGAGGTAGAAGATAGTCTGGAAGAACACATAGGCACTTTTATTTTTTGAATTCCACGCGGTTTCCAATATTTCCCAATTTCCAATATCCACAGTTTCCAATATTAACGTGTATATATAAACTTAGAAATTTATTCAATTCAATGCTTACTAGGTCAAACTGTTTTTATTTGTATTATCTAGGCGTTAAGTTTAAAGCATAGGGTAACCAGATGGGCTGGATCCTAAGGCACCAGAGCCGGCCGTGCGCGAGATGGTCAGACGAGATCGCGGCTGTGACGGGATGTGGCGAAGGACAGAGAGTACTGGTCAAAATTGGATGAGGCATTTACCCTTCAGGGATCCATACAAGCAATATAAATAAAAAAGTAATATATAAACCTGTAATAAAACAAAATGTAATTGTATGGAATGTATATAAAGCTAAATAAATAAATTTTAACGTTTAATATAGAAACGAAATTATTGACGCTCCTCATATAGTCAATCCATATAAAACTTGGACAGATGGTAAATTATTCGCGCTCTTAGACTTAGATCATTAGTTAGTGTCGACCATCACAATGGCTAGTCCTTAATTAGTATTCAAAGATAAACTAAACGATTCCTACACAATAGAGCATAGCGAATACTATGCAATAACTGTTAACAAGTTACGGACCTACTTTGTCTTATGATAAAATTCTTTAACGTTTGTTATATGTGAAATAATTGACAAATTTCACAAAAATATCGAATGTGTTTTGAATCTCATACGTTTAGTAATTTTTGCAAGAAGAAAAATATAAGATTTTATTAAAAGAATATGTTAGTTAAGTGTGAATAATTATTTCAATATGGACGACAATTTAGTGACATCTCTCGTATTGAATCGAGTTCGAACAATTTGTCATGCAAATCTAGTCAAGTACTTATTAGCAATTAATGCAGAAATATAATTATGTTGTGAAAAAAAAATGGTTTACTCTAATGTTAAACCATAAATAACTTATTAGAAGTCCGTTTATATCATAAAATTGACTGCACCGAGTAATAGTCCCAATCATGTTTTCCGTTGCGGCAATAGAGCAGAAAATGTAATGACTCCTCATTCCAAGACGTTATGTAAGCTCAGTATCCGCTGCCTGCTTTTGACTAAAGATAGTAACTTTACCTGTTCGATTCAATGATTCGACTGCGTAACGAATTATGCCTATTGCAATACTATTACATTGCAAAAGAGCATTTTGTGTCTACGGTTTCCCGCCTTCATCATTTGAAATTGGAATGCAGCGTTAAGCGCAGCCCGGTGATTGGCTCATACAATATTCAGGGCGGCCAATCGCAGCGCGCCTGTGTCGCCAGTGCATCAAAAATTCTATCTGAATATACCGCCAGTGTGGCGAGCACTAAAAATGATAATGCCCTAACATGGACAGCCATACAATTTGAAATGAAGAATTCATGCAATATACTCCGCGTTTACATTTCGTATGTATTTTTATCGATAGCACTGAATTGGACGGAACCGGTCCATTTTATTTATTGAGGTGATATTCATAGTACGTTTATGACGCGATTCTTGCAGAACGATTTTTTATTACGACTCGTGCAACTGGTCTACTCGAACGTATGGCGAAGTGAATTTATATGAACTTTAAAACGTATTTTAAATCGGATTTTTATTGATTTTACTTCAAATTCTTTACAATATTAGCTTATTTTTTTAAGACTCTTAATTTTAATCTAATAACAATCAGGATTTATTACGATTTGAAATTTATTTTACAATGAATTTTAAAAAGATCCTCCATACCTTTCAGGAGATTTTCCCTAACACAACATCGTGAATAAACCTTTCAATTTCCGAACGTCAAAGCGGGTTTTCTTTCTGACCTTAACCTGATTTAAAATGCTATCAGTAGGCCCCCGGGTCGGTGCTTCACTCCTGTCGCGGCCTCAATAAAAACGCAAAGACATGACGGACGACGGCGGCGACTGCCTTTTAAAATAATAATGAGTGCATTGTTGACCGAAAGAATAGTATGGATAAGACATTTTCATACGCGAATTTTCTTTAAGTTGATATCAGTTTGACTTTTTTTTGGGCAGATTAACTTGTGTTTTTGCCTCATTATATAAAAATTCACCAACGCGCACTTGGCCAGCGTGGTTGACTATGGCCTAGTCACCCCATATTAGGGTCGGCTCCGAGCCCCTCGGTGGGGACGTATAGTGAGCTGGTGATGATGATGATGATGATATAAAAATTAAATCTGACGTTTGCCTCAGTTTTCTATTTGTAGTTATTATCAGTTTTTAAAATATGGGACATTGTATGCGACACCATATAACATTTTTAGATTATATATTCCTTTAATTTGTATTACATCTTTTCGTTCGGGTCATAAAGCAAGTTTAAATGTAGACAGATATTGACACTAACGATGTTATTGTTTTTATAATTTACAATTTAAAAATAAATGAATTGTCGTATCCACACTAATCGAGAAGACGTCTCGCGAGGGGCAAACAAGATGAATAACCCTAGCGAGTTACCGTTGCGTCGCCGGCGTTAAGGGATTTTTTATTGTTGGCCACAAATTGTGTCGGCGCGCGGCAGCCCTTGCTCTTGCATACTTTATGGTGTAGTCCCACGTTACCTCATATGATGGCCCAAGCATATGCAACGTATGCGCTTAACTATACGGAACAAGATACTGTTTTTCATCGATACTCAAATATTAAAGAAATAAAATATTTTCGAAGGTAAAATCAATATCTGAAATTATGGACGTAACAAAACTATTTAACCGCCATAACTGTATAATATTTACATAATATATTTCTGTTGCTTTAACATACAAAGTTTACTGATATGCAACTTAATTTTATACGAATTAGAATGAATACCGGACTAGAGGTACACTAAAATTAAAATAATGTACAATTTCAATATTAGCCATAAGCTTTAATTACCAATTTCTTTGTTGTATCTTCATTACTACAAAGGTATGGAATTTGATCATTAAGTCATTATTAATTAACTTGGGGAGACCACAAAAAGCTAATTTAAAAATAAAATTATGCAAGCGAAATCAATCTCTCGTATCCGATTAATTGACAATTTTCTCGACCGAGGAAAAAAATACTTAATTATCTTTCCTCAGAGCTCAAAGAAGCCTTGTCAGAGAATAATACATCTTGCAATTATTTTCTCATTTACTTCCTTCTTAGTTGTGAGCCATCAAAAGAACGATTAGAATATTGATCGAAATGAGGGGACGGTGAAGAAAAATCAAAGTCAATTGGCAATGTAAATTGAACTTTCATAAGGACATGTTTCGAGAAATACGTCAGGTGGGCGCGATGCTTTCGATATTGGATCGAAGTTGTTTTTTGTATTTCTTTAAAAGACATCGAAGTTTCGATAACAGGGAAATTTGAAAGCGAAACGAACTTCGTGTTCATTGGCCGATACAGGGTGTTTGATAACTTTTGTAATTTTAATGTCGGTTACGAAAATAGAACGATTGATGCCAATTGGTATGGAAATATTTTTTTTAATTACATTTGAAGTTATATTTCCTCTTTTCCAGACAATGATGTATAAAGCAATTAATTGTTTATTAGTATGTTAACATTTCATGTCATTTTTATGTTAACAATCATGAATATTGCACTATAAATGGTATTAAAAGTCAATAGAGGTGCCATTTTATATTGGTTGTATTTTGTATTTAAAAATCGTATATTATTTAAATGAAAAAAATCTCCATACGTGTTTAGTGCAAACGATAATGTTTGTAATATTATGTCTTATCCCTTCTTGACTGCGTACTAGTAAATCAGACTGTATAATGTCAAAATTCATCGCGCCAGCCGCCCCTGTCGACATCCATTTTAATGACGTCACCCCAGCGCCCTGCGCCCTCCCGCGCCTTGCGCCTAGCGCCCGCTAGACGCAACCCTTCAGAGATTTCTTTGTATTCACGATGCGTGCCACTTGCCTTTTGTTTTCCATCACGTTATAAGCAGGTACTCTGTTTATAGTGACTTATTTACACTAATAAAATGATACAGCTTATGAAATATAGTGTAGCTTATTTTTGGGCATCGCAAATTCTAATAATCTTAGTATAAACCGTTATTCTAATGTAAAACATAGTAAAAACTTAATTATTTACATTTACGATTTTTTCTAAAGTTTTGACAATGAGATACCAATAAATATCTTAGATATATACAAAAAAGTGGACGTAAATACTTAATAAATATTTATGCATATTATCCTTTCAAAGTTAGAAAAAAGTACCTAGTTACGTTACCTCTGTCTATCCATTTAGGTTCAGATAGTCATGAGATATTATTTTGTAATACAGACGTTTATAGAACTTATGATCAAACAACGTACTGCAGTGTTAGTACTATTCAAACATGTACTTAATAAAGTTGTACACTTTAAAACCGTAAAGGGAATTAACTAAAGCGAAGGTAAGTGCAGCGGTGATCCGTGAATCGGAATAATCGAATCGATTCTATCGAAACATCGAGCGATAGTAGATTGCTCTATTAGTCACCCCTGTAAGGGGCTGATGAAGTTACTAGCTAATGTATTGTTTTAGTGGAGAGGATAACCTTTTTATTCTGTCCCTTATATTACCCTCAGTTGTACAAATACAGCGTGACAACCCTAATGATCATTGTTACTCTGTTAAACTGTTATTTGTAATGTGTTTACGTTTTTAACAAAATGAATTGACAGTAACTAACTAACTAAATGAGTTACTAATTTAATATAAAACAAAAGAGTGAGAGAGACAGCTTAAAGCAAAACAACAGAACAGTGGCATTTGCATCTTACTACTCGTATTCTAGTGAATTACTTTTTACTAGTTTTCGTCAATGACACCGCTCGCGTGGAATTAAAAAAATCACAAGTGAATAGCGTATGTGTTCTTCCAGATTATCCTCTACATCTGTACCAAATTTCATTAAAATACGTTTAGATGTTTAGGCTACAAACTCTAACAAACATCCATCTAAACTTCCGCATTTATGATATTAGTGTAATATAATAGTATACTTGCTATTGTATCATCTATTTTAAGAAAATAAAACTAGATAGTGTATGAGAATAGTTAGACAGGTGTGTCCATTTAACTCAAGACGGTAGATTGTTAGTGGCGTCCCAGTGAGCAGGAAAATAAACTACGTTCCCTCAGGCAATGCAACTTAAAAGAGACAACCCTAAGTACTTTTGAACTACATGTTGACTTATTATGTAATATTTTAATTACATTTGAATAATTGTATAACAGTTTACGTGGATGGATGTTTGTTACGAACCACCAGAAATCCTTAACCGATCTCAGTAAAATTCGTCACAGGTGTAGAATGTAGTCTGGTAGAACACGGAGCTAAAAAAAAATATTTTTTTCCGCTCAGAAATCACAGTCAAAAGTTAGGGATTTTTTAGACCTCTAATGATTTATTCTGTGTCATTTTGTTGTCTGATATTTAAGGATTCGTGTGTCTCAGTTTTTCGTTGGTATGAATTCAAGTGTAAAGTAATTTTCGAAAAAAAAAGATTTTTTCGTTTTCAACATCATTAAGGTAATTTTTATAATGAAGGCTTGTATTTGAAAGTGGAACTCGTTTTTCGAACTTTTATTAATTACGAACAGTTAATTATAATTGTGGGATTCTACCCACTTTAAAAGTAGTGTCATCCTGCTCATTATCTTTGATAAGAAAGAGACAAAAATGTTTCAATACAAGTGGCAGTGGAAACGTACTTTAAGATGTGTTACACAAAAAATGATTATGCTAATGAAGAAATAAGACGAAATTATGACATGAATAACATTTAATTAGCTCTCATTATGTTTGGTAGAGAACTGGTCGATGCCCTTTACTTTGACAGGTGAAAGCAGACATGATGTTTGTCTTCTCAGGACATTTAAGTAGTGTAAAATATGAAAGTCACCGGTGCGATTTATTTTACAGTTTGAACTGATTAAAATTATCTAGAGTAAAATGAGGTGGAAACAATTATATTTCAGAGAAATCATTCGGTCAGAGTTAAAGATAATTTAAAATTGCCTGAAGCGATTTTTTTATTGGAGAATGTAAGACAACACGTTGTTTGCACGATTAAAAGGAACTTAAATTTCGTAGAATTGTGGTCTTAACAGCTTGACTGATTATGAAAAGCCCTTTGACATATGATTTGTTTCATATTGCTTCTCAAAGATTTACGTCTCTGTAAGTGTAAAGTCAGACAAATTATTTTGAGTTAATAATGATGGTTTAAAAAAAATCCTTCAGAAATAATTTACAATATTACAATTCACAGGCAATACCAGAGTAATATAGTGTATTAAAAGTCACATTGTAAATGAGAACTCGTTGCGTTTATCTAAAGACGTAAGAAACATATAGACTAGACTTAGGGAACAACATTTTTTCACCGGTAACTTCTTTGAAAGGTATTATGTTAGTTGTCAAGTTTAGAACGCCACCTAGTGTCCTTGTATTGACATGTTGTAAAACATTTAGGGCCTGTCCCATCACTGGCTGATAGCTTAAAAATGACGTCACTGTCAGATAAGGTTCAAAATCCGATATTTCCATCACACGTTTTACACGTTGGATTGTTATCAGGCGATTTACAATTTTGTAGGACAGGCCCATAATAAACTAAACAGTGTCACAAAATAAAACAAACATTTAAATTTTATTTAAAAACACCTATTGGTAATTAATTTTAATGCAAATAAATACACTGACATTGAGGACCTATCTACCTCCCTATTATGTGAAAAATGTCTCAAGTGAATTTTCAAGTCTGCTTCCTCTATATATTTTTTAAATCTATGTCTTTATCCTAAGAAGTGGAGATATAAGTTATATGACAGCGTCTGAGAAGCGCCGAGTCGCAAGTCCGGGCGCTACATTAATAATTCAGCGCATCTTACGATGCATTTGTCTGTGGCGTACAAGCTGCGGGAATATCTTATGATGTCTCACTACGAGTTTGTATGTCAAACAATGTTACTCATATGAAGTAAAGCATATTTGAATATGAATGTGTTCCGGTAAGGAGAAGCCTACAGAGAATCTTGTTACAAAATATGACAGACACATACGTCTGCTTATTAAAGTATGGATGAATTGTGTAAAAGATATGCATAAGAAGTGATTCAGATATGACGGCTGATAGAAACGCATGAAAGAGGATGCTGTGCCGACCCTCCATAAAGACAGAGACAAGCTAATGATTATGATCACTACTCCACTGAGTTTATAGTAGCTGTATAACGCGACTTCTTCTGCGCGTAATTTTAAAAAATCTAGTAATAAACATAGCATTTACTACTCATTGATAATTTAGTTCTGCATTGAAAAAAAGAAATTAAAATTTAGTTTAGATTAGACATACAAAAATACATAACTTCACTCTTTATAATATTATTATAGATTTGTCAGTAATTTTTATTTCACGGTTGATGTTATTAGTAATTACTCAGTAAGCTGTTCCTAGTACGATATTAAAAATATTTCTTCGTGCAAAATATCTTATAATAACAGGCAATTTCGAGTACAAAGAGCTAGTATGTTGTGATATAAGGGTATTATAGTTGAGGGGTGTAACAGCCTCCTTTGTCGGGTTTGCAACCTGTTCACCGCTGCCTCAGAACGGGGTCGCCATGAATTATTTAACAACAGTCATGGACAGCGCGTAGTGTAATTTCGCTTGGCAATTTCACTCTGTATTTGTGCATTCACTGAGGTTTCTTTTGCAAATTTGCGATGTTTAACTGGTTTTTTTTTAATAAAAGTATAGGCGTTAAATTAATCTAGATTATTCTTTATGAAAATAATATGCAAACAGATATCCCAACTATAGTGCAATTCCAAGTTTTCTATGAAAAGAATCATTCTGAATACATTCATGTAATACGCTGATCTTTTTTCCAATTATATCCAACAAAAATGACGTGCATTTTTGATCTGTGCGATCCATAAGCAAATTATCGTTAATGCAAAATCCTCATTCAAAATCCAGCAACCGTCGCTTCCAGCCGTCGTATTTGTGCATATGCATAACACGGAAATGATTTAAAAGGCCCTTTAAATCATATCCGTGCGTGCGTTAATCGAAAATACTGGAAAACATTCGAACAAAAATCAGTTTCAGCGAATTGATATGTACAATGGCATCGATCCTTACAACCCTATTGAAGGTAACACGCGGTTAGATACCGTCTCTATTCAATCCACACTAAATCCCAATTAGTGGTCGACACGTGTTAATAAAACAAAGAGACACCTACTCTAACGTTCACACTTGATGTAACTATACCAATGATAAACCTTCTATGAAACAACGAATGACGTAGCAATTAATAATAAAAGAGTAACGAAATACGCTACAATACATTCAATTTAGTGATACAAAGCAAATCGAATTCTGTTTTTCCGCCGAACAGCAATTTTACACAATGTAATTGGAAGTTGCAATCATTTCGCCTGATTTACGATTACAATACTTTATAGTACACTTAGGGCCTTTCCCACCACTGGCAGATAGAGGGTCAGATAGCTTAAAAATGACGTCACGGTCAGACTAGGGAACAAAATCCAATATTTCCATCACATATTTTACACGTTGAATTATTATCAGACAATTTACCATTTGGTGGGACAGGCCCTTAAAGTTGTATCTACCTAAAACCGACTAACCATCTTGAAACTATCAGGGTTCCCTTTATTCTACAGCAGTATACTAACTTCCAGCTTATCAATATATCTGAGCAGTACTTGCAGCATTACATTAGATAATATTTTGTTACAGCGAGCGGCGAGGCGTGCTTGAATCTGCGGCATTGCAGGCGCTAGCGGGGGACAGTGTGCTGGAGAAGGAGCGCCAACTGTCCGAGATGATCCTGCAGCTGCAGATGGTGCGGGAACAGCTGCTAGCGCAGCAGGAACATGCTAAGGTAAGCTAATGACGTCATCAATTAAAAGATTTGTCAAATTAATAGAAAGTGTCAAAATAACATGACATGACAAACCTTAGCAATCTTTCTTTCTTGATGTTGGCAGCAACTTATGGTCTCTTCCGCACCTTACGGTTTTTATCCAAAATAGTTACACCCAAAGTTTAATGGCGTGAAAATACTCGTATATAGCCTAAAGCATGACGTAAGTTTTTTTATTGAAAAAGGAATTGTTCAAAAATATGCTGTAATTGCTGACATCTTAGGCAACAAAGAAGTGTGTGTTTACGCTTTATTATATTATAATAGTATAGATATTTATAATGAGTATCAAACAGACTTGTTTGTTGGATTTGTACAGTTTGTTAAAGCTTTCTTTCCTACAAAGGAGGTGACTTACTTGGAATTCTAATTTACATCGTACCCAGACTTTTGTTCACCCTTTCCGTAAATTAGGTTTGTTTCGCATCGCTACTGTTGAAAAAGTAAACTCTACCCTCTGCAGTGTTCCAAGATTCGTTAAGAATTCGTTAAGTGATTGCATGGACATCTACGAAAAAAAACCTTGCATCAAAAATACTGTATTATGTTTTAAAAATAATCAAAGAGGCCCTAATGATTTGTTGTTGTGTCAACGAAGTACGCAATTATATCTGATTGGTGATAAGTAGTAGAAGTGTTTGTTTGTACATCGGACGTGCAATTTGTGTATAATTTGACTGGCGGTGCACAATGGGCTGTCGGTCTTTCATCTCGAATCAATTTTCACGTTGAATACTGCGCGGTAGGCTGCGCTAGGGCGCCGGTTGCAACAAAGACACTCTCATACTAATGAATCAGCGATAAAAACTCGAACAACACTCGATCACATGCCGTCTGTTAGGGTTGCCACTTCAGAGTTATCATTTGATGTTTTTTTTTATTGATTTTCACAAAATGAAAGAGATTTATTGAACGTTAATTGTAATTTTAAACGACTTTTAGTATCACAAGAAAGAGGAGAAACCACTAGTTCTAAACACTTTTCATATTTAATGAATGAAAAAAAAGTACTTACCTGCTTAGTCCAATCTCTTTGTAATTTCATATCAGTGCGTATCTTAAACGGTAAAAAAGTCAATATATTCTTTATCCAATCCTAAGACTGTAATTTTTCGAATTAATCCAGACAATTTAACTTCTTTCCGATAAGAGATAAGACGATATTGATTTAAGTGTCACATACCTACCTTCATCAGTGACAAAAGATGTTGAAGAACGAGTTCGTAGGTTAAAATCGTTTCCTACGTTTGTAGTAAAAGATAGCAACATCCCTGCGATTGTTGACGGTGCAGATTGAAGAGGCCTGCCGCTATAGATGCGCTGCAAATGGGAGCGGCTAATGGCGGACTCACGTTCGCATTCGCGCGTTTTTTTTTTTCAAATACAGAACGTCCCTTTGTTGACTTCCGGATCCATTCGGTATAGGCGTAGTCTATCGACTGCTACGATTTTATGTTTTTCTTTTTTTTGTTGTCAGACGTTGTCGTAAGCCGCGCTGCTTTAGCAAATGAAGAATGCATTAAAAAGCTTTTGCTTGTAAATATGTGAATGGATAACGATTTTCTATAACTCAACAATTATTGTAGGATATGTAATACAGCTTTGAAAGTAATAATATTTAAAGGATCTTTAAACAAAAAGTCAGATTTCATAATTTACATTTGTATTGCAGACATCCAACAATAAGCATGGTATGAATTGAGCAATTTTCAAAGCCATATGGATAATATTAATCCGTCTGGAAGAGCACTCATTCGAATTAAATATCAGAACGCGAAATGGAGAGCAGTGTTGATAACTACGTGAAACACCCCACATTGTAACCTCCCTCCCCGTCACACCCCCCAGACAACCAGACAAACGGAAATATGAAAATGAAACGACGAAACGGAAAAACGCATCAAACGTCCGCACTCGACGGCAGCCGGACAAAAAATGAACACAAACGCCGGTTAATTCGCAAAAAGCCCGTTTGATGTCGCTAATTGACAATCAGCCGGGGGACGCGTCTCATTGGTCCGCTTCCGCGTTCCATTTTTAAAAATTAAAGACAAATAAATTACCGGGGTGGGCATTTTTGCTTTGTTTTTGATGTGACACGATAGGCAGGGACTCGTTACGGTATAATGCAGTCCGCATAGACGAAAAAAACCACGTATAACTACTAATTTTAAAACATTTTGAACTACTGTACATTTAAGACGAACATTCAGACATTTAGGTAAAAATCCAAGTTTAATGTCGTTTGATATCGTTCATATCTAAGATGTACTTTCAACTGTAGTATAAATATCGAATTGAGTTAAAAAATAAAGAATTTCGGATAAATCAAAGCCGTGTATTTGCTAGACTTTAGTTTATTAAACACTAGCTTTTGCTCTCGACTTCGCCCGCGTGTAATTAAAAAAATAGTAAAACATAGCCTATGATATCACTGAGTAAATTCGAAATCGGTTCAGTAGTTTTTAGGTTATTTCAATACATAAAAAAATCCAAATCTTTCCTCTTTATAATATTAGTATAGATTTAATTATAAATAATGAAGCATTCCTAAAAAGGTGAATAGAGTCAATAACTCGTAACCTCATTCTGTTGTACACACGTGATTTGTTAACCAGAAATTTTAATTCTTAATTGCCACTTCTTTAAAAAAACATTAAAAAAAATTACGCGCAATATTATAATCGTT
Organism: Papilio polytes; assembly: GCF_000836215.1. Lineage (NCBI taxonomy): Eukaryota > Metazoa > Arthropoda > Insecta > Lepidoptera > Papilionidae > Papilio > Papilio polytes. Next base: position 4,961,628 of record NW_013526359.1, read on the forward strand.
GTAATGAATTTCTATATTCACTTGAATTTCTTTTAAACGATAAAATACTCTGGCGTCGCTCGTTGCGTTCTAACAGCGTGTTCCAGAACACGTAGCTCGTTTTAAATCGTCCGGCAATGTACATGTGTCGAGCTCCGGCACCTTTTAAAAAAATCCTCTCATATGAAAAAAAAAAATATGTATTTCCCGACGTTCAAGGGTTACCGGTGTCAGACCAATTAGTTGCTGAAAGAAAACTGAAGGACCGACGGACACGGTGACAACGTTTTTTATATATAACTTTATTAAAATAAAGTTAAAATCTTTGAAAGAATATTAAAAAGTTACGGCAATGAGTGACACTCTGATGTGTCGTGGTGGGTTTCGTTAAAGCTTTCATATTAACGCCATGTGATGTTGCCACAAATGTAGAGCATTTTTTTTTTTCATCTTATAAACATGGTACTGACAGACACGTAATTTTTTTGATATTTATTTGTAATACATACTTTTACTTATCATACTAACAACAAAAAAGTGGTAGTGCCCGCTTTAACATCTTAGCACGAATGGGCCGGCACGCCCGGTGTAATACCACGACCACACAGAAGATAGGCGTGAAATGGAAGCAATTCCGTGTTTCGTCTGATGAGTGTGGTGCCGGAGGCCTAATTTAAGTCCCTTTCTCTTTACCACTCTTTTCTTATAAGGAGAGTTTGGGAAGAGGAAGTGGATTTGACGGTGGAGGAGATGCATAGGAAGGGGAAATATCCTCTTTATGTGCGTCTCCTCCTCCGTCCTATAAGGGTAGGCAACGCATCTGCAATTGCGGATGTCTATGGGCAGCGGTCGCTTCGCCATTTTGGCGGTTTCAGTTGGCCGCTTGCTCGTTTGCCACCTTATGTTATAAAAAAAAAAAATAACATTATAAATGCAAAAGTTTAGATGGATGGATGTTTGTTAGCGTTTTTAGCCTAAACGGCTGAACGGATTTCGATGAAATTTGGTGTCGATGCAGAGAATAGTCTGGAAAAACACATAGGCTACTCACTTTTTTTTAATTTAATTTAATTAGAGTCGCGGGCGAAAGCTACTAAAATATATTTATGTGTTAAATTTTTAAATATTTTTTTTTATTTTGTTAATAAACAAGCCTTTAATGGCCGGTTTCCCACTTTTAACCATTTGTTAGTGTTATTGATTTGATAACACCATGAAACGCGTTTCCGAACTATCTCACTTGAGTTTTACTCCTTTGAAACTTGTTAAAAGTAAGTAATGAATTACTAGGTAATAACAAAATAAATGGTAACTTCAGCAACTCAGCATAAGTCGTGTAGTTCAAAATCTATTTTTGAATCGCATTATAATAAAAAACCTCATATTTCATTAATTAAAGTTACTACAATACTTTATGCAATAATTAGAATTTTGTATAAAAAATAAGTCGTGTTTAATTATGAAAATATCTGAGCACAGCTAACGCCTACGAAATCCGTCGCCAATCCACTTTCTATCTATTCTGTAGTTCTATTTATACCTAAAATACTACCCATTGTTTTCCCAATGATGTAGACCGAATCAAATTATTGGCCGCATACCTTCACATGACGTAGCACGGCATTATAAACCTTATTGCTCCACATTTATATGAAAGCTCGATGAAATTCGCATGGAAAAATTATACTAGGGCAGTACAATAGAAACGGTGGGGATAACAATTGTCTATTGTGATGCCTATCTCTTTTGCGCATCGCTCGTCGGCGTCTTTGTTAGAAAGGGACACGGGTATATTTCTATTACGTTCATACACAATGATCGGTGGAAATGGGCAACGCCTTTGTCGTTTGAAATTTCCCAAAGCTCCGTCCCATTTCGAGCGAGTTTTCATTTTATAAGTCACTTAGAACTGCGCATGTCTTGTATTGCTTTTGTGTAATTAATAGGTAAATAGAAATTGCTACATAATCTGCGTATAATAAAAAAATATTTAGATAGAATTAAGCATACAGGCTTGGAGTTATCAGGTTAGTCATTTTATGCTATTACCATTTCCATAAACAGGTTTTCCGATATATGCATAAAATTTATTTCATTCATGCATTTAATTAGTGAATAAGATGTAATATTTATTTTATTTTATTGCATGACAGAAAACATAATTCGATTCTAAATGAATTTATAAAAGACTAAGGGCCTTTACCACCAAATTGTAAATTGTCTGATACCAATCCATCGTGTTAAATATGTGACGGAGATATCTAATTTTTTTCTTATCTGACAGTGACATCACTTTTAAGCTATCTGAGCCTCTATCAGCCAGTGGTAGGACAGGTCCTAATTCTACTCTATTGTACATATATCATAATATATTTTGTTAAAAATATTTCGTAATCATAACTAGTGTTAGTTACAGCTTTTATTGCAGATTAGTTTAAAAGTAAATAAAAAAACTACATACTTTAATAGTAAACATAAGAAATAAAAAGGTTTTTTTTTTTAAACAATGAATGTTACTAAACGCTAAAACTTTAGTATTTAGTTACATGTTATAAAATTACTTTCACTCAATTATAGTATTTTAGAATAAAATTCAAGATAAAATATTGATTGTGAATTTAATTTGTACAAAATACGTAAGTCACTTGAAATGCGCAAATAGCGGGTAAAGTGATCCATGGTACTTACTGGAGATAGTGGCTGCCAATCAAAGCTAGGCTTTGAATGCCTAATAGTGCTGTCAGTACTAATCGCAGGCTAGCTGCCGAGACTTAATTGCTTTAATGTATTGATGCGTTCCCATTCAAATAAAATATAGAAACAATTTATACACTTGACATTTAGAGTAATTTACATTAAAGAGAAAAGAGGATGCAAAGATTTGAGCATCTAAGTATGTATTTTTGGGAATAAGCCTTTTTTTACGTTCTTAAAATGACTTTAGTAACTTTAACTAATTTTGAATTGAACTGAATGGTAACGATATTAAATAAATTGCAATTTTTATCTATAATGGGTTATAGATAATATTATAAAGAGGAAAGATTTTTTATGTAACGTATAAAAATTAAGAACTCCTGGATCTGTTTTTTTTTTCTTAATTAATAACATTAGCATTGTTTTTACTAATTTTTTTCTTTATTTTAATGCAGGCGTTAATGTGAGTATAACTTAATTATAGATATTTAAATTAAAATATTACGATGATTTACAATTAATGTAGTTATGAGTATTTTATTAAAAAAAAAAGATATTGGAATGACAAATTTCTTCTAAAAGTAATCGAACATTATAGAAATATTTATTTGATCTATTAAAGCGGATAGATTCGTATTTCTAGTGAAAATTTTTGTGCCGACGAGCGCATGTCGTTATTTATATCTCACATCTGTTCGCACTCGCCACCTGCGCTCGCGGACACCCAAATCTCATTTCATTCTATACTTAATCGGTCACGGTCAATGAAATCACTCCAATATTATTATTTAACTACTTGTCGCACGCAATCTTCGTTAACGGGGTATTTAAAAATGATCGTCTGTAACATTCCTGCGTGCATCTACTTTCTACCAGCTCCCTTCCAGTTAAAATCCAAAGATAACGGTCCGGTTGCTGATTTGACAGAGCGGAATGAAAATAAACAAGTAGCCTATAATATGCCCGACAAAGTCCAGTGATAGTCCCGTCATAATCGGCCCAGCCGTTTCGGAAATTACCCGAAACAAACGCGATTTGTTTAAATTCGATTTTCGTTATGCAATTACATCTTCTTTGATCTGGAATATTTCTTGAGATATTACATGCAGATACTCCAATTTTATAATTTGTATAGAACACTATACGAGCTTTTCAAAAGCAGGACAGTCTAGTTTATTTCAAAGACAAATGAACCAAGAATAAGGAAAAGGTAGAGCAAAAAGTATCACTAGTAAGTAACTGTATGTCGCAAAACAATACCTAGTTTATAAGGAACAGCCGAGTTGATGACACCTTAATTAACATTTCCAGTCCACAAGTCGTATCTATAACGGTTAGGCCTCAGTTCGGAATGATCTTGCACTTAACACGATTTCACCTTTGTAATAGAAGCTACCTAATGGCAACATTAATCTATCACTGGCTATCAAGAATCAAGATTGTGTAGAAAAAAATCACAAGTACGACATAGCTTGCTGCTTTTATACGGTGTACTTGAGATGGGAATGCATACGAAGCATAACTTGCATCACAATTTTATCAATGCCTCCTTTGTATGGTATCGTAAGGTAGCTAACGTGGTAAGTATGCACTTAGTACTCGTGATGTACTTTTTCATAATTCGTAGTCACCATTTAAGTAAAAGTACATACATGTATAATATGAAAATTTATCTTTGTAAGGTTTATGTTCTAAATATACCTGATGTTACTATTTAGAGGTAACGTCGTTTAAATTGTGACTATGTTAGGCTTTATGTAATTTATGTAAAGGTATATAAATAGTCTGATTCAAGATTAAATTCCTACTTTTACATTAGCAATCTCATGCGACCTAATTACTAATATACCATAACCCTCAGCGTCACTGTTATTTGTAAAAGTTTCAGAGATAAATATGTAAAAATATGGTAACCTATAGTTTCTTATAAAGTCTTTCCTTTTGTTGTTTTATAAACAATTTCATATCAACTACAATGTTTGTATGGATGGATATTTGTTACGTATCTCCAAAAGCTTAACATACGTTAATGAAATTTGGTAAAGACGTAGAACATAGTCTAAGACAAAAGACTGCTAAGTTTTATTTTTAATCCGCTCGGACACATTATAAAATCACCTTAGTTTGTGCCTGTTAGAAAAAAATGCTTTGCAATTTTTTTAATTCGTTTTCGGTGGCTAAGTTGCCATTATAAAAAAGCTTTTTATTATCAATTAATTTATATTCATCAACCGCTAATATGCTTATTTTTTAATTAAATAATTAAAATATTCTTTGAGTTTGTTATAAAGACTTGTTCAATGGCTTGGCATTTTGTACGAATTCATTCTAGTACAAGTGGACGCCTGAAAGAAAAACCTTTGAGAAAATCATATTTTCTGCCTCTTTCTGAAACTCGAGAGGGTATATAGAGGGGTGGTGGGGGTGTTTCATAATTAAATAGTGTACGCTTAGTTACACGAAGAAGTCGTAAAAGTTGTTGTGAGGAAAATTGTGAATCGTGTTCTGCTGAGGGCTGACATTATGAGGATCATTACTAATTTACAAGTTCGTCGCATTATTCTTCTGTCGCTGTTAATTAAGAGTGAAATGTTACATTCAAAGGGATGAATGCTGTCCGGAATTTTTATTCTTCTTGTAACTTGCTTCTATTCAATTGCTACGCTGCCAGTAGTAACAATAATTTTTAATTCATGTTCCTTTCTGAGTAAGTAAACTTTTTATTTATAATTAGTAACTTTTGCTCGCGATTTTGATAATGCCGAATTAACAAAACTTAAAGTACCCTATGTGATCTTCCAGACTGTGCTGAAACACACTTTATATTTAAGCTGTTTTAAAGACACTTGGTAACAAACATCCATCCATCTATTCGAACTTTCACATTTATAATATTTTAGTCTGAAATGATTAGTTTGTGACAAATCAAATTTAATTAGAATGATTCAATGAAAGTTTTTAGAATTAGGCTTAATGTAAACTCTTAATTAATAATTAATATTTATAATAAAAGTTGAAAATTAAATTAGAATGAAAACTCAGATAAAGTCGAGGGTGCGGTGCGTTCAACAAAAATCGAAATGAAAAGCAAATTAACCTTTCCGTACAAACGAAACTCATTTACCGATACAAAACAAGCGAGCGGCCAATAGAGTTCTGAATCGGAAAATAGGAACGTGCCGAATGAAAAGAAGCCTGAAACCGGTGCCGAATCAACACTGAAACACGGCGCTTTGTCAGTGCCATTCAGCCGGAGGCGTACAAATGCTTTTCTTGGAGCCTCTTTCACAGTTTTCTATAGAGGCAATAAAGGTTCCCACGGACACAATGAGCTGAAGGCAAGGAGTGATGAAAAGTTGGGAATGTGGGCCGCGCTCCCGAGTCACCTTAGAGATGTGACCGTTTCTATTTCGAATATCGATATTGTCATTATAAATTATGGAACAATAACATTTGTTCCATAATTTATAATGTGTAAACATGTACATTTAAAGCTAACTTTTCACTATATAAATGATTGCATTAGTATGTTAATATGTTAAGATAAAAGCGTACGAATGTCCTTGTTATGGTTTCTTCTGTTATTTAATGAGATTGTAAGAAATAGAATAATGTGAGTTTACTTTTCGACAATTTTTGTACAGAACTATTGCTATAATTTAAAATAATAATAATATTTTTCATGATTTCCTAATAATTTACAGAAAATGAAATAAATAACTTAAATATCGATAAACTTTAGTTTCAAGTCAACCCTAAGCCGGAGTCTGGTTATACCCGTCACTTTCCAATTATTTTTGCGGGCTTTCTTCGCTACAGTCCGCGATGAATGCGGAACAGAATAGCGCCTGGTTTTAAGGAATTACCCGCTTTGTCCGTGAGTAAATGAGAGAACCGCTTAGTTTTTCCTTTTCTAGCAACTTGCGGTTAATTTATTTAATAAGTTGTTGCTGAATAGACCTCCGCGAGCAACGAGTGCCGGGATGAATCGGATTTTCCATTTTCTTTTTTTTATATTTCCACGCACAAAAGAGTCTTGTGTTTTCGGTTTTAAAATATAAATAAGACATGCTTTCTTTTTACGACAGCTTTTATCCGGTGAAATCTTATTTTGAAAATTAGCAGCGCTAAGGTGAACTCCGTTTACATTTTATATTTGAATTTTCTTGAAAAGGTTGTTTTTTATTTGTTTGTAAAAAGGGCAAGCAAGAAAGGAGGTTTTATATTAAGGTAACACGGGTAATTCCCAGTATTACATGCTAGAAAATTCAATGTCTGAATACAAACTTTGAATATGATTTTCTTAAAAGCATACGTATGAATTTAGTTTCTTTAAATATTAAATATATTCAGAATAATTCTAAAACAATATTTTATACGAATCAGAAAAAAATATATATTAACAGAAAGTGTCATGCTTTTGTTTTGATGAAATATGAAGTCAGATTTGGCCAAGATAATAAGCAGTTTAATTATTGCATCGAGTCCTTTGGACCTGTATCTCCGAATTTGGTGATATACTGGAGCACGCTTTGTCGTGACTTGTATCGTAACAGTAATATTCTTTTTGTGCTTTATTGTGAAACGAACAGATATTTCCACCATTGTAGCCAATTAACGTGGTCCAAACGTAAAGAATGAACAACATGCGGCTTGATGGCTTAGGTTGGTTACACACTGGTGATTTTTTTAAATTGATTGTTTTTATAAGCCCGAATAGTACCTTGATTTTATGAAAAATGATTTATTTAATATCTGTCCAAAGACAAATTTATAGGGCCATTTGATTTTGAAGATACTGTAGCTCCACCTATTGGTGGTAAATGGAATGCTGTTGACCTTACTTTAGAATTACTCTAATTCCAAAGGAAATTAAAAAATAAAAATTGTTAGCTTTGCAAAACAATACATCATATGTGATTCAGCTGTAACTAGGTACAAATTCCTAATTGCGATATCAAGCTCGTTTAGTCGCCAGTGTGTGAGCGTCTTTAGGCATCCGAAACTTGAATTCATCAAAATAATGCGTGGAACGTGATCTCGTGCGAAGTCTTGGGATGAGCGTTTATTTTGTGATGCGTTTGACGTCGAGCGTTTCAACGTACGGTAGTTGCGTCGTTCGGGTTTCTTTAAAAAAAAAAACCTTTTATTAATTGCCCATCCATTGTTGGGTGGCCGGCGGTGCGCTTGTGTTTACGAGAATGTGGGAACGATTTCTGCAGTCCTATGAGATTATTTTAAATATCCAGCTTATACTGTTGCGTCGTTATTTATTCTCTTTTTTTATTTCTTTACTTCGTTCCTAAGCCGTAACAGCCACACATGTCGGATGAATTTTCTTTAATACTACTATGCTCATTTGTTTTGTATTTTTGACGTTGTTTTTTTTTTTATTTTATT
>NW_013526359.1:4969744-5011652 GCF_000836215.1 Papilio polytes
ATTTCAAAGGCAGCAAATCGTTAAATTTTTTTTTTTTTTTAATTCTGCACGGACGTTATTGCGGGGAAAGCTAGTTAATTTGCTGATGTAACAATTATCATTTAAAACATATTGAATAAGAAACGAGTATATGCCGCTGTATCCACTAAAAGATTTTAATCTTATCTTTGTTAAATAATCGCTTACAATTCAGGTTAAAAAGATAATTATTTCTTCGAATAAATGCCAAATTGGTCGAATTTCACTTGTATGAAATAAATTCAACGTATTCTATATTTTGTGTTCGTGTTTTATTATCTCTTGGTTATTTAACCGCGAATTGGAACTTGCGCGAGATTCACTTGATTCTGAGCGCCTTGTGTTTCCTTTAGTCATGTTTTCTGAATAATTTAAATTTATTTCACTTTGTTATGACAATAACAACGTGAATTATATTTACGATGTGGGTTATTTAAAATTTTATTGCATACTGTTGGTGTTTAACGAATACTGAATTGTTAATTGCTTCGTAAACAGCTTTTCTTTTACAAATGTTTTATTCTATGCCTAACGAATATTAAGTAAATGTATATTTTTCTATAACCTACTTCACTAGGGATGGGACTAAGATTTTACGAACAAAAAAAGCAAAATGTAAAAAAATAACAAAAACTGTATGTAAATATCAAATTTAATTTCATCTTACTATCTTTAAAATCTGTATTTTTAAAAAAACAAACCAAGATACCAACCATTCAAAAAAACAATAGTAACATTTTCATGACAAAAATTATAAATTACATGCGATATTTCTTTCAATTGTAACATCTTCCCGGATAAAATAAATTTGTCATTTCAAATAAAGGTAAGCGGTCGATTTTGTTTTTACCATTTGGTGTAAAGTAAGACCGGGAGCACACCTTTGATTAAACTATCGCACAACTGTTGTGCGATTGTCAATTGTTTCGTAGACCGTTCAACTGTTAAATTACCAACTAAGTATCGAGTAGTTTCAGATGTGCGCACGCTCTGAAAGTATAGCAGTTCAAAAATAATTTTACTGATTTAACCGTACCAAAGTAAAATTTACTGCCAAGGATGATTTTTTCATGGTTTTCAATAATCGTTTTCTACTTCATTTTTATAAATTCTTTGTTTTGTGCTTATTCTATTAACTATAAACATTTACATTTCTATTTACAATTTGAATAGCACTAGACGTGAATAGAACCGCGGTTCGCGTTTCACTTACGCCACACTGCAGACATTAGGCCAGTGGGCCGTGAATCAGTCATCGGCGGTCAGGGAATTCTGCAATATATTTCTAATTCTAACCATTAGTATAATAGACATCGGTAGCTGCAACCTTCTATTATTTAGAACTTACAATTTCTTATTTTTTTAAAGATATTTTTCATTGATCTGATTAAAAGATGGAACATAAATTATGTATGCAATTTTATATTAAAGTGTAATGGTTTTGTTTTTTGATTGTGTTTTGTTTGTTGTGTATGTGTGTGTGTGTGATATTAGTTATTATTGACATCTTTCTAATGCTATAATTGCGAAAGTTTAAGTGGATGGATGTTTCTTAGTATTCTCTACAGCTTTAACAGCTGAATAGATCTGTACAAAATTTGGCATAGATGTAGACCATAAACTGGAGGAACACTTGAGCACTTTTTAGACGCTTTTGTTTTTTTATTACACAATTACACTAGACTAAATGCATTATGCAGTATGTAACTGTAAATATTTGGATTGAAAGCCAACCAATGAGAAATTGCCATCAGGGATTATTACGAATATCCGTGAGAACGTTCTCAAAATGTAAGCGACAAAATTGTATTAGATTTAAGCAGCGCTTCTACTGGCCGTAATTTTATACAAATTTTGTCGATGACCTTACGAAATCATTTTCCAACTGTTACGCAATTTCAAGATAGATCCTGTGCATGTTAAAACAAAAACAAATATAATTTTTTCATAACATCTATTCGTCAACAATATAGTGAATTTCTTTCATAAAGAAATTGTTTCTCCGTCTGTTGTGGACAGATTTATGATCAGACGTCACCTCCATTGTGGTTAAACATTTTATTATTGTCTACTGTTTTTTTCATATTTTAGAGCCGAGTCGTGGATTGTAAATGTTTAATATCAATTTCTAACGCCCTCTTATTAAAATTTACAGCTTTTTGTAAATCTCTTGTCTTCTAGTTTTATTTATTTACAACGCATTCTGTTGTATTATCGTTTTAGTAATAAACTGCTCTCTAATAGTCTCTATTTACAGAAACAACTTCATTACAATGTTTTGTATTTTAAATGTAATAAAACGGTACGAGTTTTTTTTTTACTTATACTTTTCCCATTACAAGTTTTTTCAACATTTTAATCTTCTTTGTGCGGGAACTCACTAATATTGTAAATGCGATAGTTTGGATGTTTGTTGAAATGCATAGATGTAGTACATAATCTGGAAGAAATAGGGTACTCATTAAGTTTTTAACTACGCACGGGCGGAGTCGAGGGCGAAAGCAAGTATTATCATAATACATAGTAAGGAGGTTTTACTTGTTTTTAATGTACTTATTTTGGCTCTGGTTTTTTATCATTAAGTGGTAAACGAGCAAGCTTTCAAATAAATTCGTCGAATACTCGAAGCAACCGCTGCCCTTAGACATCAAAAAGCAATGTACATATATGTACATAATGACGGAGAATGATAATCAAGATTTACGATGTGCACCAAAACCATATTATGTCTTGTTTATTAACAAATAAGAATTGATATACAAAACTTTACTGTCGAAGAAAACTGATACGAAAGTATAAAATGAATTAACATTTCTATAAACACAAAATAAAACCTCCAAGTCGGCCATATAAAGAAAAATAGCTAAGAAAGCTGGTTACTTAACGAAATAGAAGAAGACATGAAAGTAGTGGATCCAGTTACAAACTTTGTTTACTGTTATCTTTACAGAGAGACTTTATCTGATCGATCGTCGGTCCATTTTCTTATAACAACATTTTTATTGGACGGTCCTTTTTATTTAGAAATGGATGTTTGAAGTAAAAACTTTCGTTTAAATAATAAAATGTATTTCTTTGTATCAAAGATCTTAATCTAGGATTGTGCTTGATTCAACGTTGAGACTATTTTTTGTGTTTTTAAAAAATATCATGAAGAACATTTTTTTTGTGTGTGTAACATGTAAACTCAAAGATTTCTGGACCGATTTAAAAAAAATATGTTACTTTAAGAAAGCCTCAATATCAATGAGTAACATGGGCTATATTTATTAATAGTTTTTTTGTAATTACGGAAAGACGTGTCGTGGACACAGGCTACTGATTTTAAAATCAAAAAGTATGTTTTTTTATGTTTGTTCAATTATCTCGTGTACCCAATAAATTAAAACAAATTTAATATAACTCAGTTCCAACATGAAAGGAATAAACGTGGTCATGTAAATGTCAAAATGACAAACACATTGATTTTGCATAAATATCTAATTATAATTTATTTATTGGCACATAAAAAATGTTGGCTCAGTTAGGGTAAGGAAATGTTTTAATAAATTCAATTTTTTTATGTTTTGTGCTAAAATATTGTCGATAATGTAATACTTATTATATTAATGTTTCCTTTATTACACAATGACGTCCGTTACTTTATTGTTGATGACGTCAAAGGTTCTAATATAAATATATTTGACATTAAAATCAGGAAATAGTTTGCCCCATAGATGATAGTGAAGGCCGCAGGATATTGTCAGAGTATTAAAACAAGTGTTAGCTTAATTCTGCTATTTGTCTTAATATGAAAAGTAATTATTTTATCACAAAAGGAAACATAAATATTATGATAATTTTACATAAATCTTATTGAAAAGGGAAATTGAACGATTTTCTGTAGAACATTTTTGTATTTTCGGATTTCATCGATATTTAAATCAAATTTGATTGTCACTACACTAGACCGTGAGCTTAATTTGTTCTCATAAAAATGTTTGGTCACAATTCATACCGTAGTGTTCTAAACTCTGACCTATGGTGTAAAAAAGCATAAAAACACAATCTATATGTTGATAAAAATATAAAATTACGTTAACTAGTTCAGATCGAACAGGTCTCAAGTGATTGCGAAGCTTTCGTATGTCGATATGTCGATGAGACAATCGATTTCCGGTGTCGACAGCGCGAGCCAGTGACAAGGTAAACAGCCGCGAACAGAGGTTACAATGTAAACGAGCCACGCGAGGTGCTTCTTTGATCTCGCCGAATCACACTATAGGGTTGTCACTAGTCATATTTTTTAATTTAATATTTTTATTAAAATTCCATATTATACCTTTTTCCTAGTATAATTTGGATTTGTCTAAAAAATATTACTCCCTTAACATCAGATATCGTGTTAAGTGCTAGTTATTATAAAACCCGATGAATGAGTTTTAGCCAGAATCCTATAGGATTCTCTTTACTTACAGTAAATAAAAAGTTGTTTGAACTTTTGAATTATGTTTAGATGATGATAAAAATTTAAATTATTTATCTACAGTTAGGTAGCGTTAACAGATTTTTTTTATTTATTTTTTCCTATTATACGCTTTATTTTAATTTATTTTTAGTAATTTCCATAACTAGCTATTGCTACTAAATTGCCATTAGCTTGTCAATTTAGATGGTAATGTTACATTAGCTTGCACAATCTAACAGTTTAAATTAAATAACATATTTGAATATGACTATACTATTAGGCGTATGTGATAGAGTCAGATTTTAATTACTAAATGACGTATAAAAATCTATTAAGTGTACCCATTACGCAGCGGGGGCAAATAAATATGTAAATTCAAATATCATTAGTGTAATTCAATTCGTTTTCGATTCTCTATAATGAAATTGTCGTAAATACTACGCATGCGCAATAATATGAGAGTGTGGTGGAATGGGGCACCCGCCCATTACCGTCTCACCTACCCGCTTACGCCCTTGTTGGTACAGTGAGCGACAAAGCAATACTTTGTTATGTACTCTTGTTAGATAGGTTATGATGTAATCTTTTCTTGTTCTTTGTCAAAACATACGTTGCTTCATCTATCTTAATGTTTATTTTTTATCCTTTATGGATTAGTTTATTTAGTTTGTAAGTTATTTTAAAGTTTAAGTAACTATTACTTGTAGATTAATTTAGCAATTAAATTTGGTCGATATATTTTTTTATCGATAACACGGTTAATCGGAGCAAGAACAACCCTTTATAATACAGAGTAACGTAGATCAGAGTTTACATTGCCATCATTCAAATGTATGAAGTCCGCTATTTACGTTTGACCAGAGCACTCATTACGGATTGTTATTGGAATAATAAAGAGGGAGATACGTATCCGTCTAGATGTGAGATCGTAACGCATTTCCGAGTATTCCCTTCCAATTGCGAAACGCGATCGCTTTATTCCCCGCAACGATTCCGCGAACTGACACTTCTGTTGTTGTTTATTACTCTATGTTTATCTGTACTAGTTTTGAGTGAAGTCAGATCATTTGATGGAATGTTTAGAAATTGGTGAGGCATTTTTTCTTTTTTCTTTAAATACTCTCAAATAATTTTATTTGCTTATATTTTATGAGTGGATTATAAGAGATGTGTTATTTTAAATGTTAATCAGATTTGTGTATTAAATGTTACATAAACATTTTGTTTGTTAGTAGTTTTAGTTATGTTAAAAATTTTGTTAATTTATTTTTTATGTTATTCTTCGTGATAATCGAATTATTGTTTTTAGCTACTTTTCTAGGTACAGATAAAAGATGAAAGTCCAGGATTCGTGTTTTTTGCCATACAAAAATTTTTGTCTGATATTTTTTTTTATTCGTACGTATTTCTTTAAAATGTATTCATAATCACTTGTCCATAAAAAGTTAAAGCTAATCAAATGTCTTTTAATGTCGTTATTAAAACAGAAAAAAAATTAACACGCGAAATGAGTAATAAAATTTTATTATTCGAGTTGCGAACACAATTTCCATGTCACCTAAATAGGTGTTGCCACAAATCCGTCGGTGAGTAGTCGGTTTATAACCGATGTCGTCGGCTTTCATTTTGTGACGGTTACAAGTGATAATCGACCACTCCGACGAAAAGAGTTACATGTCGCAAGAGATTCCTTGGGAGATGTGACTCTTTTCATCGGGTAAATATGCAGAAGTGGGAGGTTAGCGCCGCGTACGTCTATACCAGATCGTTTCATTTGTCGTTGATGTATCAAAAAGAGAATTTGGCATATATCGTTTGATTTACACCACTGAGTATTCAACAAGATTGTTTTATAACGCTAAAGTAAATGTGTTAACGCAATAAGTATTTGTAGCCGTCACCGCAGCCGCATACTGAAACGAATTTGAAACATTTTATAAGCGAAAATTGGAATTTAAGTTCGGCTTTATCTGTTAAGATGATGTTACATATTTAAATGTAGTTTCATTATTCGGCCGGTAGTCGCTTTCTTTGTACAGTGGGCCAGTATTAAATGATTAACAAATATAAAGATACAATAACTCTACGTTAATTCTTTGCAAATTTTATTATTAATAATTGCTACTGATAACCTTGAGGGTCAGCTTAAATTCGAACAAAACAATAGTATTTTTATTTTGAAAATTAATACAAATATCTTATTGTTATAAAATCCTATCTTTTTCAAATAATGTAATTTTAGTCTTATGATTTTTTTTTCTTTGAAGTCTCAGTACATGTGCCATTAAAACGTCTGCGTCTAGCTTTCTAAAGGCAACTTCTGCCAAAAGGCCGGCGCGTCAACAAAGTGCCTTAAATTTTTTAATTGCGAGTCGCCTTATGATTATTATTCGCCTTTGTGCATTCGGAGGGCAACATGTGTGGAGGCTTTGCAGAGTAATGTGCGAACACTGTTTCCCTTTGGCCCAAGTTAGAAGTTACGCGATTCTAAAAATGACAATAAACGAAATAATAATCAGAACAATTAGACTTTGTATACGTTAAAAAAGAATTAATTTGCTTATAAATTTATGGAAGTTAGTCATTTTAAACGTTTACTACTTAAAAATTATTTCAGAAAAATAGACTACTTAATTGTTTTTAACGTTATGCTAACTAGACAATATTCGTTTTTTAACTGGGTTTTGTCAAAGTTTGTCAAATTGATATATGATAGTAAATTCAACAAAATTATCCTACATGTTTAAAATGAAACTTGGTAAAACTGCTGCCGTCTCCGCTATCGCTCCCGCTTCCTCTCATAACGTGAACCGAAGCATTAGAATTTAATAGCGTCGCTCCTTAAGCGACAAGCGACACCCCGTACGTGGACCTAACAAGACTCTTTTTCAGTCGGCACAATATTATAATATTATGCTCATTAGTGGGCATTTATTTAAGTTTGTTGACACACACCCTTATTATGGAAACGCGTCGATTTTTCACGGACGTTGGAAAAGAAAGACTCGGTGCGTACATATGTTCTAAACTTTGTAATAGCGACTTGCCTTGCATTACTTTGTGGTTCAGAGTGTGTGTGTATAAATGATCTATGTATATCAGAGTCAGAGTTATGTTGGTAGAGATAGGCTTCAGAAATATCTGTGTGAAAATTGAAGTGTGCAAGAAAGGCCGGCAGTTTGAACTCGTCCGGTATTGCGGATGTTTTATAGCGTCGTTGGTCACCTCGATGTTCCCAGGGCATGTTTGCCCCATATTTAAAAAATAGTGACTTCCGAAAAGACGAGCTATTAAAATATGAAATGATATTTAGTTTTTCTGTTTTTATTGAAAGTAGGCATTAACTTGGAAAAATAGGGTAACAACATAAGCGATTGATGAATTTTACAATTTTTGTTTGTATTGTTTATTGAACTATGTTTTTATTATAAATGTCTTTTTGTTTTCAGGTAGTAGAATGCATGCATTAAAACGTGAGTTATCATAAGTTCATTTATAATGTTAAAACAGCATTTGTAAGTAACATAGATAGTAAAAAAATACATTTTATAGTAAGAAGAATGACGAAGTTTATAAGTTGTTTTAAATACACTATAACTTTCATTTATTTTAAAATTCAATCAAATCCTTATCAAAAACCAACTTTCTCAATTAAAAGTTAGGTTAAGAATATCAAATAATTGAATTTTTATTACACTCAATTGCGCGACGATGTCGAACAACGCTCGGAGCTCAAACTAATTACAAAGTCACCGAACACTCAAATAAAAAAGCCTGCGTCGAGATGTGATCTGATAAAATTAGGATGGTCAAGTGCCATCAAGGGCCTAAAACAGTCGCCAGCAGTAATTAATAAACGAAGTTCCCACAAATGTACCGGGAAACTTGAGATCGCTTACAACATTTCACTTTTAATAGTTCCCTTTAATTGTACTGCTGTACATTTGCCCATTAAGCATACATAACCAACAATAGCTCTTAATACAACGGCATAAAGTTGTTTATAATTTAGAAAAAATGCATCGGAATAATTGAGATAAAAGTTGATAATTTACTATTGTAGATGACGATGCGTCGGGACCATGTCAATCCAAATACGATGTCGTCGGATTATAAATTTTAATTTGTGTACATTAAGATTGAAATTTAAATGAAGATAAAATGATACTGTAAACGTTTATTGCTGACCTTTCATAATAAATGAAATGCTTTGTTGATTAATAGCATTTTACTTAAAATTGTAGAGACAATTAAATATATGCCATCCAATTAGATGTTAGTTATGAGTGTGGCCCTACTACATCGGTAGAGGTAGACCTAGAAAGAGATGGATGGATTGCGTGAAAGGTAACATGATCAAAAAGGGAGTGATGACTGAGATGACGGATAGAGTTATGTGGATGACAAAAACCTGTTGCGCCGACCCTACGGGAGTAGGATAAGGAGGAAGGTGATGATGATGATGATTCAATTAGATTCACTTACGGTAACAGAAAATACAAACTGTGTCATATAATACCTTTAAATATGACCTTACTAAATCAGTATTGTTTTTTATTAGTTTACGTTTTAAAAATAATAATAAAACAAGTTATGCGATGACAGGAATTTAAATGTTATCTAAACAACCTAAAATGATTAATAAGCTTGATAATTTATATTTCAAGATAAATCATTAATATCTTATATAAATGAAATTACGTGAAAATCTAAAAAATAGATCTATTACTACATTTCCGTTTCATATAAATTTTACCATCAAACATATTATTCATAAAATACCTACGTCAGTTTATTTGATTTATCCCATACAAAGATAATATTAATGATCAAGGGAAGAGATATTTAACAGAAGTTTGAATTCCTATTCGGCAGCCGAGGATGGCAGGTGGAAATGTCTTATATCACAATCAACTTTAAATTACCGACGATTTGGATGAGATTAATTAATATATTAGTTGACAATATTACATTCCTGAATTGAAGACGAATTCTTTATGAAAATATTTAGGTATGTTAAGTATTTATTTGATTAATTCAACACAATCTTTTGAAATCCCTGTCTATGATATTATAAATCTAATTTTTTTTGTGAGAAAAATATCAAATTTAAACCCTTTAATGCGGAAAAATGTGGTGATTCTGAGTAGCAGTAGAGAAGGGAACAAGGGAATTGTCTTCTGGGACGTGCAGAGAGTACCGTTCTTTTGGAGGTGCCGTACGTTCTTTTAGAGGTCACCTGACTCTTCAGTTGTATCAAGAATGGTGAACGTAACAAGAAGGGGAAATGTAATCTTACCGTGCATCCCTGCTCTGTATCTGCAGTTGCTAATGTCTATAGGCAGTTGTAACTTCGCTATTTTAGCGAATTCAGTTGGAAAATCATGTTATTTAAAGTATGTAAGATTCTTTAAATGTGATCAATTACTAAGCCTTTACTTAAACAACGTAACGTTAAAATAATCTCGTCTCAGCTTTGCATAATCTGTAAGCAATGGTATTAAAGCCTTCCTTACATAAGTATTCAAAGGCTGTCTTTTCAGTTGTCCGTCTGTCTGTCAACAACAATAGAGATGACAAAACAAGGGATATTTTCCCATATGGGAGTACAATAGCTCTTTGTGCGCGCGCGCATCTCACAAATGGCACCGCACTCCTTGCTTATTGTTTTCGTGCTGTTTCTCAACCTCTCGTGAGTTCCTTGTCGTTGTTGAGGATTGTAATGAGCATTTATTAGTTGTTATGCATTATTAAATTGTAAATCACAGTTGGTGTGTGATGGCAAGGTAAATAAAAATTAACTTATGACAAACATAATTAAGTTTGAAAAGCAAACTCTATAGTGGCCTTTTTGAGAATTTTTATTGAAAAATACTAATTAAGTACTTTTTTATAGTCTTATTTACGTAACCTTCTCATGGTTAAAAAAATGTTGATTCTTAATACAATGATTTTGAGAAAATAAACTATAGGTATAAACAAAACCTGAATTTGTGTTTTATTTTAATCGTTTGGGGAGTTGTATAAAAAAATTGCAAAGTTCTTTGAATAAATTTTGAATGATTCAAGCGACGCACAACACAACAATGCGACACGGCGCTCGACAAAAGAATGAGCCGAGTAAAGCATAGACAACGAGGGAACGTTTTGTCTCTGGTTATAAACAAAAGAGTCTTTCATTTCTGAAACAATGAGGAGTTGTCTTTACCTCATTTATCTTACAAACAGGTAACTTTCATTCACCGATTCAAGGACTTGTATATGCAAAGAGACGTTATAATCTGCAATATTTGCATGTTCTTACATGTTAAAGTGTCTAATTCCCTTAATTAAGAAAGTTACATTTCGTCTATAACATTTCAAAGGCCAAAAGCCATGTTGAAATTAAATAACATACAAGCTACTTTATTTGAAATAATATAGTCAACTCGACCATTATCATTCTATGAATAATGGCCATGATCATATGACGCATAAATATTTAACATAAGTGATAGTAAATATAATTACTGTCCGACGACATCTATACGATGTCCCATTCTATTAATTCAAAAATGGAATGCATTTTAAAAAAGTACGTCATTGAAAAAGAACAAATACTGTTACGTCTAACGATAAAGACCTTTGTTTCTCTTTAAAATTTAAAGGACCAGAGTTCTTGTGATATTGGTGTTGTCACTGGCCACTATTTCGTTAGTATTACGTCCGAGGTCACTAAGCGAAGACATTTAGTTAGATAATAATTCCTAGAATCACATTACACCCGTTACAAGGTGAGAAATGAGTAGAAACTTGAAATTGGTAATTAGAGGCCTCCGGTTCGTGTTCCCACTGATATAAAAATCGTTTTGTATTATACTTGTTTCTCCACTTTTATGGAATGTATCGTTCAGATGCAGGCTGATATTGTTATGGTTATTTTTTACCTCCAAGATATTTGATCTCGGGGACAGAGATTTTAATGTTTTAAGTTTTATTTGTTGTGTCGGTTTGCTCAATTCCTTTAGGTTTCTTTTTATTTCTGTGTTATAATAATTTCGTGAATATTTCATTTAATTCAAATATTTTGGTATGCAAGACTCTTTACTTTTAACAAACGGTCATAGGAAGCGATTAAAGTAAATTTTGTTATTATACAATATTTGTAATCGCTTATTAATTAAAAAAAAAAAAACAATTTAAATATGTAACTTACCTCTTGATTTTCACATCATAGTATATTAAAAGATTCGTTAAAATAAAGAAATCATTAATCGTACTAGTACACAGCTTAAAAACAGTATCACAGACAACCACATGAATATTTAAAATTCAATTTAAATTTAAAAAGCTTCGTTCGACAATCGAAAAACAAAAGGAGCACAGTCGCTCAGTTGACTCCGCGGGCGGTAAACGAGGAGGCAAAAGCAGAAGCGATTTGCAGCCAGTCGGAAGCTGTTTGTAGCGCTGGATGCTTCACAGGAACTGTATTGCCGTTGTTCCGAGTGCACTTGTGCGCTAATTGTTTGCGGAAAGGGTTCCTCGAGTATTGTTCCGCGCAGTTTTTAGGGTCAGAAAAAAAATGCGTTTAATTGAAAAAGATATTACATGTGTTATTTGAGATATGAATTACATTGCGATAATTACAATATTGTATATATTACTGTAGGTATTTTGTTCACGAAATCAGTTTAGGGTTCATAAACGTAAACACAAACAATTATTTTACGTTGTGTATTGTGTATTTATTGAATTGTTTAGAAGTCATTTGAGTGTCTCGAAGCTTGTTACTAATTAAGCGAGTAATTTGCTGATTGATTGCAACAAACTGGTTGAAACTTTCGCGTCTGACTGTACCCGAGGCACTTGCGCATTTCGCAGCGGTAATTTTTCTCTAATTAAAATTATTCCGATTGTCGTTCTGTTCGTGCGGCGTTCGTTTGTTGTGGTCCGTGACGCGTGCCATTTCGAGCGCTCTTGTGCTTTTTAGTGCCTATATTTACCCTTCGCTTTCGCTGCCGAAACGACATCGTACAGCGAAAATAATAGCTCGGTGGTGGCTTTTTTTATTATTTTTATCGCACAAAAGAGTTGGCTTTTAAAAGATACGCAATACATTTATTGCATAAGAGTTTACAAATTCTCTATCCTATATTAATTTCTTGGAAATTTTTATTTTTAATTATTTCGCGAAATTAAATGTTGTGAGCGTTTTAAATAAACATACAAAAACTTGTTTTTTAATGTTAAAGATATATAAAATACATAGACCTGGATGTATTAAAACGTTCACGTTCTTTCACCGATTTTTAATACTTATAAAAAATTGGTAGAAAGCGATCGCTTTCATGTCTAAGGCTTATCTTCTCAAAGTTTCTTCCAACACATTAGCGCGTGAATTTAGACCTATAATGTGTACATGACAGTTAGGCCGACAACGCGTATTCGCGCCAAAAAATTCCACAGATAACCATAGACAAATCGTGGCGGAATGACGACGCACGTTCGCTAATGACGCAAAAATCTCTTATCTCAGACTGGTGTAGGGGGAGACAAAAATGCTTGTTTAAAAAATGGGGGCCGTGAAAGCACTTTTTGTTGCCAATCGTACGGTGATGGTGATTGCTATGATTCTTCACACGTTAGATATTAATGGACATTTTATTGGGATTGATGAATACGTATTTGATTGTTTGTTTTTTTAATCATTTACTATATGGAGTTAACCGTCATTTAGCCATTGACAAAAATCTACTTAAGTTTATTTTAATAACGGTTAATTTAAATATAACCTTGAAGTGAAAACATTATCTATACTATTGTAATGTTATGAAGAGGAAATACTCGTATTTTTTTATTTTTGTTTGTATTCGATTTATGTAATAAGTACTAGGCCAATTTCGAAAATCCTTTCACCATTTGAAAGGTAATATATCTGTGAGTAAAATAGGCTATATTTTTTTAATTTTATTTGATCGAAGTCGTGAGCAACAGCTAGTTAATTATATACAAATAGATTAGTAAAAGCTCTGGTAAAAACACATGCTTTACAAACTTATTTTCACTTAATTACGTTAACATAATTCGTAATGAATCACTACAAAGCTCAAGTAATCCTGCATCAAAATATAGATTGATGGGCGAAGACAAAACACCTTGTTTATTAGGGGAGGGTTGGATCGGAGGCACGATCAACCGTATTAGCCGATCCTATTTAATAGGCACCCCTGAACAGGGGCAAAAGCCAACACAAGGAGCATCTTTGTTTAAACAGATAAAATCTCTTTGACAATTTGCGCTCATTCAAATAAGGATGTCCCTTGATACATAATGACGCAAATTTCTGTTGAATCATAACCCTCGTTTGTTTAATCTTAACGTGCGTTTCCACTGTTGAAACACTTGTTTAATGTATATTACTGTCCCTTTCGCTCTCCTTGAATGAAACGAGACAACGATATGTTTCAGATAATAATTTTTGGGTTATAATCTATACTTTTGTTACCAACTAAAACTCGACCAGTCTTTGCTCTAAAAAATATAAATATTAAATAAATCTCTCATTGATAATCTGTATATGTGTTGTTATTCCATCATTAGCATGTTTAATTATCAAAAAAGCAGCCCCCAAGTACATAGATGTAATTTCACTGAACAATCACAGGGTTAGCAAATAGAAGTCAACCGCGCTCTGTTCCTACGTTAGAAAAACGCCGACAAACGGCGTACGAATTAACAAAACAGATTACAGCGGGTCTCAAAGCAGTCGGGGGCGTTGTTTGTCGCCGATTCTTTCTACTTACACGAGCTCAGGAGTTAGAAAATAGAAAACCTTTGAGACGACAGCTTCGTACCGTAATTGTTAAAAATGTTTTCATTTAACCATTTTTAATTATTGCAATTGATGGTTTGTATATTTTTTAAAAGACGATTGAACTAAAATTAACTTCTATTTTTAGTAACATTAACTATTTTTTAAAGAAAAAAGGACCTATGGTGTTTCGGATGTCCATGGGCGTCGTTGACCATTTCTGTTTTCCCGCCGCTTTTGCCCTTTCTCTCATAAAAAAAAACCGTGTTGTTAATGACATAAAACAGCTTATAAAGCTTTTAAAAAAATCACTATTGTATTTATAACTAAAGCGATAATTGAAATAATACGAATAAATGTGATCGATAAGTCGAATGGTAAATTAACAGCGTCTATCCTCATTTGACTCAGCGTCTTTGATTGCGTAAGCGTTTATGTGTTCAAGGGAACGCAATTCGGTAACGTTTCGCAAGACTAATATACAAATTCAAACACAAATCCGTCCCGAGGAGCGTTACCATTCAAAGCGTTTGTCAAATTACCTCGCGCTCCCTCATCGGGCCCTTGTTTGTGAATTCCAATTCCATCTTTAAAATCGTTCCTGATTGTCTGTTTACATTTCTCTCTGCTTGTTTTGAATTTAAAGACGTTAATTCGACTTGGACCTATGAAGTTCTACCCCTTACTACGCGTCGTCTGCGAATTGAGAGACGAGGTGTGTCTTAATAAAATGGCGACATTATCGTTTGATATGTCTTGCTTTTACGGCACATCAATCTATACAAAGCCCACAGATGCGTGGATAGGTAAAATTTTAACTGTCAATTACATTGTATTAACTGTTTTTATTGTGTTAACAGTATGTTTGTTAATACTGTTAGTGGAGAATAAAACTGAACCTTATGTATCGGGCTTCAATTTATGATTCTCTATAACGTCTTTCCACTGTAAGTCAACTTTCATTATAACGTCATCAACATATTCAATATCAATTTAGAGGTCTCCAAAAAGGCTATCAGTTTCAAATTAATTATTTCTAAATAGTACTCGGAACGTTTTCTTCACCATCTGCTATTGAATTCGTTTGCGTATGAAAGAAATTACTTAAAGATTAAAACGGGCCCCCTCATTTCGAACGCTGACCACTTGCATAAATTATTTTATACGAAAGTCTATCAAAGAGATAGGCCTCCTTTGTGTAGCTCACTGGATCGAGAAAATTAATTTGGGATATTTTTTCAACAGGCCCATTATAAACGTTATTATAAAGGATCTCTGTATTGACATTTTCTTTTGATGTCTTAGTTTTTTGAATAATGAACTGTTTGTCTTTGATATTGTATCTTTATTTTTATTCGTTTTTATAGCACTAGCTATAGCCCGCGATTCCGTCCGCGTGGAATTAAAAAAAATGAATAAAAGCCTATCTATTCCAAATTTCATCGAAATCGTTTAGCCGTTTAGGCTATAAACTCTTACAAACATCCATCCATCTAATCTCTCGCATTTATAATATTAATGAGATGATAAGAGTAAGGTCGATAAATGAGGTTATTTTAATTAGTACTTTATTATGTTACACGTAAATAATATCTAGAATATTCTAACAATCACATTTTATTCATCACTTTTTTCACCAAAGGAAGTTGGAAAACACCTGGAAATCAATCGTCAAGTGGCAGTACCACGTGCGGGCTATTTACAATGATATTAACCTTTCGTCGGCCACAATGCGCGGTCAAGTGTAAACAATTCACTCCAACACAATCCCAACTGAGGTACAGTACACTCAAAAGTTTAAGAATAGTTACTGAATAAAAATTGGTGAATGTACACAGAATGCGTTCGCCTCTAAACGCTTCAAAATAAACACAACTCGCTTTGTGATGTACGGACGGGCATTACAATATATGTACGTACATTGAAGCACTTTATAAAATAACAAACAAAGTGTACTGTTCAGTGTTATACTCCGGACGTATTTAAATACTGCTTTTTCCAACTAAACATCATCCTTTTGTCTATCCAACTGTTCGCAGAGTTAGAATGATAATACATACATTTGTAGAGATGTTTCACAATGTATGAACAGTACTGAATAAACAGTTTAAAGCGCTTGTTATAAAACAGAAACACAGGTAACATTTCATTCAATTGTTACGATAGCTTAATTATGTTAGTTTCTTTTATATTTTAATCTGAATTTCTCATCTGCTATTCCACTTTTTTTTAAGACGACTTTAAAATAAGACTTTAAAAACGAATAGGATTTTTTGCGGTGAAAACAGAAATATCCTGGATGGACCGATTGCTTTCTCATTTTGTTCAACTGTTAAGGAAAGTGTCAAAAATGTTTACCTATTCTGCGGTAAGCACTAACTACTAAAGCAATCTCGGACTCGCTAAGCGTCGCTTACAATTTGATAGACGTAAATTTTTAAGGACTTTAGGACGACTTTAGGACTTCATTTAGGACGCTGTAATATTTAAATGTCTTTTAAGTATACCACCTTTTTTGTTAGACCTGTTTTCAAAGGATTTTTAACATCTTTTGGTTTAGTCGATATTTTTCGGTTAAATTGTATCTTTTTCATATAAATTCTGATTTGAAACAATTATTTAAATTTATCCCGCAGAGACAAATTTCAAAACCTCAATTCAAGTCCTAAATTGTCTAAGTTAAAACGTTTGTAGACATTCGAGGATCGTAAATTATGTTCTAAAATAAAGTTTAACTGTATTTACATCGTTAAGTATAATGTAAATGACAAATTCTTAATGCAACACACAATAATTGCAGCTCCCCGTCTCGCCTCTCTAAATTTAAAACTCAATAAAGTGTGAGATTTGTCGGCCATGTTTAAAAAAACAAGATATCGAAGCAGAATGGTCGGTGTCATTTTAAAGGAACCCCCTTTCTTCCGTCCGCACCGATTTTAATAAAAACATCTTCGCGTTTTTTATTCGTTCTTTTGAAATCTCTTTTAAGCTGAAGTAAGTTTATTACTAGTCAGATCAGGAATTTCAATCTCACATCCTGAGTTTACCGTCTTTGATGTAAGCGGTAATAATGTGCGTGCGATTATGGACTTTATTGTTATGGTGTTGTAGTCTCAAATGTGTTGTTATTTTTATGATATACACTTTTCTGAACTGAAGTTGCTTGGTGTAACTGAATTTGCACTATGAATGTATTATCTATTGTGGATTGTCGGTTCTTAACTCCTTCACATTTACACAAACTCTATTCGTTTTGTCAATTAAGAAAACTTTATTTTAAAAGAAGATGGGTGATTGACAGAATGTGGATTGGAACAAAGGTAGAAGACCGAAGAAAGTATAGAAATAAGTCATGTAAGACGTGAAGATATGACGGCTGATAGAAATGTATGGAAGAGGACCTATAGTGCCGATCCTCTGCAGGAACAAAGGCAGGTTGATGAAAAGATGGCTGACCTTACATTAACGCTAATGGAACATTCAAATATTCTAAACCTATTTCGATCCCAACTGTTTCCAATAACATTTGAATAGAGTGTATCGCTACTTAGCAAACGATTGTGTACCGTTCGCAAACGCGGCTGCGTATTGTGTTTCTCCTGCCGACCGTACCGCGGGACCGTTCGGGCGACCGGCGACGAACGGAGCGATTAGTGTTAGAGAAAACACATGAATTTCGTATACGAGTATTCGATTTTACTAAATTTCATCGAAGTATGACTGCGAATAAATTTTGGCAACGATCACTATTTACGATTACCTTTGTTCCATTATCGCAAAACAAACCAAACATCAACTCTTAACTCTTACTAGTATTATAAATGCTAATTTTGGATTGATAGATGGTACAAAGTAAATAAAAGTATCGTCAGAATTTACTAGGCAGGACTAAAATCTAAAAAATACATGTTTTAAAAAATAATCCTTCTTAAAATATTACAGTTAAAAAATATATAACAGACTTTCATTTTGCTAGCTTTACAAGCATTGACATAGACTTCTTACGTCACAAGATTTATATTCAATTTCAATCAGTTCCATTTCGCATTTATAAACAAAAATCCATGTCATTCGCTGAAATGATTCCGCTTCGACGAACTCGATTCGTGAAATTAATGTCATCGATATATAGACAACCTTTTACTGCAAGTTGAAGACAGATTTCAGAGCTACGTAATGCTAAGAAACGGCACACACTGTAGATGGTAACTAAGTGCGTTGAAGGAATTAAATCAGATATTTCTTTGTTTTGTACCTACCTAAATGATGGTTTATACAATACTACTTATAAAGAATATCAATAATTTTTCTTATGTCTCGTGTAGTCTACTAAGAGAGGTGCTGCTATCTGTTGGTTACTGTAATCAATATAAACATGGACATAGAAAAATGGTATAGATTTTACTTAGAATTGTATTCTGAATTAACAATAACGAATAAACCATTGTCAGCATCATCATGCTGGTGGCCCTTAAATCAGCAAATAACGCTACACGGCATATCAGCACATGTTATATTTTCCTGAAGTAGAGCATTCATTGGTCAAAATATGACGCTGTAAAGATGGCATTGTTAATACACAACATTGCCAACTTTCGTATGATCCTTGTAGGTCTGTACTACATGCCTACCGGGTCAAATAAATTGTCGGTCTATATCGTAATGTGAAAACGCCTTTATTTTATCAGCCATCAATCTTCGATCTTTCATTAAAGAAGTATTATTTTGATTGTTTATTATAACAATATAATAACTGTGATGATTGAAGAAGAGTTCACTTTGTAACGCTTTTAATATTTATATCTATAATTACTCAAACCCTTTTGAGATATTGTGAAGGATTCGTACTTTAAAATATTACTACGTATTAGTTATTTCTACAGACCTATATTTATTTAAAGTAAAAATAGAGCAAATAGTATATGCATTCAACTAAAAAAAGGCTTTTTTAGTTCTTCCCAAAATAAATTGCACGGCATTCTGCTAATTTTTGTTTATCTATGGTCTATGTTTATGGATCTTTTTTCTAAAAATATGTATTAAATTATGAAAAAGCTTTTAAATTTTAAGACATAAGCAAGTTACAAAGCTTGTAACATTTGACCCAAGTCATGTTGAAAGCTGCACAAAGAGCAGACATCCATCTTAAGGGCGCTTGCTTCGTTGCATCGCTCGTTACTGCGCCGCCTTTACCCGGTTCCAGGCTTGTTACCCGGACGGTTTGCAACTTGCCTTTTTACCCGGATAACTCGCTTGTTACCCCCATCCGGGTGGTTAGCTCGAGTCTCCTCCAATTATTTCAGGCTCAAACCGGCTGGAAGAGGACTGCTTCTGTCTTTTTTTTAATATTTTTCATGCTTGAAACTTTGACTCTAACAATTTTCAATTTCTGGGTTATTTAGGTTTTTTGTGTGCACACTTACAGTTCGATGCTACTTACACGAGGGCGCTCTAAAATTGTTCAATTTTTTAAAATCGTTAAAGAGCCCGTTTTAAACTCTGATGTATTTTTTTTTTGTATTTACAACACGATACTATAGGGTACTATAAGATTTTTTTTTATAAAAATAGCATTTTTAAATCATGTTTTATCTATACGTAGATAAACTAGCAATCAGCTACTGTCGCTTTGCAATTCACTAGTTTTTTTTTTATTTGCAGTTTTTACTTTCAATAATTGTCTATAAGATGAAGATATGAACATACATACATGAAAGACATTGTGGGCTTTAAGCTTAGCGGTGATAATAACTGCAGCCATAGTAATAAAACAGAAAACTATATTATTTTCTATTTGAGATGTTACGTCGGCGGAGATTAGGCG
Source organism: Papilio polytes (assembly GCF_000836215.1). Taxonomy (NCBI): domain Eukaryota; kingdom Metazoa; phylum Arthropoda; class Insecta; order Lepidoptera; family Papilionidae; genus Papilio; species Papilio polytes. The sequence continues at coordinate 4,989,824 of NW_013526359.1, forward strand.
CGGGTCCATTAGCGACAAAGGACAGGTGTTGCGTCAGTGTGCGCTAAGCTTTATTAATCTTTTCTTTTCCATCGCGTTGAGGTTTCGCACTTTTGTGACATCAACTTTCATTCAAGTCGAGTCCACTTTGTTGGTATTATTTTTGGTTATATGATTTTTATATATTGTAGTAATTTTCATTCTCATAAAGTTCTCGGTGAGGGTAAGGGAAAAATTATAAAAGAAATGAGTTATAAATTCTGTGAACTTGACTTTTCTACTGGCATTTTGATTAAGAAGTGTAATAATTTTAATGAAAAAGTTTAAACTTCAACCAACAAAAGGCATAAGATGCCGTCTTTCTGTAGGCCTTTTCAACATTCATCTCACAAAAGAACAAACTTGTTTTTATTTAACAAATCGCGGTATCTATTCCCGGAGTTCTTCCGTAATTCTATTATACGGTGGCTGGTTTGTTTAAAAATGAAGTAAATTACAGGATTGAATGCAGAGCAGAATAATGACGCCTCTCAACAAACTCTATCGCCCACAAAAGGTCATCTTGTGTTAGCGAAAGAATAAACAGGACATGACCATCAAGGACTAACAGAATTATTAAAGCGCTTTAAATTAGAAAATTAAAATGACGTTATCTAATATTATACTAAAAATAAAAGTATAGATTAAGTCCTATTTATGCATTTTTAAACTTTGATTGTGATCGAAAATAAATTACATCTTCTGTTCCCGTGTTTTACTTACCAGTATTTCATTCGAAACGAATATTGCTTTACAAAGTAGAAATGCATTGAAAAGTTAACATTCATAAACGTAATTGTCATTGGTAACTAATTATTTATTAAAATTTCCAAGTCGAAAATTAAATGGAAATACGTTGAAACGGAAGGGAAACTGAATATATCTGGAATATCCTTAACATTCCAACGTTATTATTTCCGCCGGCTAACGGAAAACAAAAATAAACATAAGAGTAGGTAAGGAATAAAAGAAAAGTTGAAGTGAGACGAGCATCCGGGTAGGAGAGGGCAGAGGCAAGACAGGCGGGTGTGGGGGGTTGAGGAAGGAGTAGCAGTAGGAGGGGAAGGGGGTCATTCTCTATGTTTAAGCGAATCTCGCGGGAGTTTCAGCGGTCTACGGTCTACGCGTCCCTTTGGATTTAGATGCCTTCTTTGTTTACCGACTCGATATTTTATTTACTCTAATATTGCTGATTTTGGTATTTTCGTAGACGAATTTTAGTATAGTTTATATTTTCTTCTTCTATTTTTAAGTGAAATATAGAAATTATAACAAAATATGTAAAAAAAAGAAGCAACTAAACGGTATTTTATTAATTTATTTAACCAATATATTAAGATATACTAAAGGAACATTAGTAAAAAAAAAACAGTTATAATAGAAATAATTTACCTACGTAACTAGAACAAAAAAAAAACATCACGAACGAATAAGCAAAATGTACATTATATTTTGAGATGTAACAAAAAAAAAAGAAAAAACGACAACAATTGACTCGGGGCACTTGAAAAGACAAAAATTGCGAAGGGGAGGCTAGGGGGCGCTGTAAGGAGTACTTATATTGTTTTTGAATGATCACCGCCCCAACACTGCGGTTACCAAATTAGTGTTGTGATTCCACCGGGCGGCGCTCGGGCACGTGTCTGCTGCCTATTATTTCACACGCGATATATAACCAGCTATAACATTCGCGCTTCTGGATTATTAATCATAGATTTTAAAAAGAAATAAAAACAAGAAAAAATCATAATTATCAAATTGGCTTGTTTGATAACCTGTAAGAAAAGTAGACGTTTAAATACTGGAATTGAAGATTGCAATAGAAGGCGATTATTTATATTATAACCCCCTTTAATACAATCTAAAATTATATACAAATAATATATATAAAGAATAAGAAATTGTATTTTTGTATGTATTGAAATAATTCAATAATTTCTAGGCTAATTTTAATAATTCATTTACATTTGGAAAAGTCATTTATGTGTGAGTAACATAGGCTACATTTTTTAATTACACGCGGACGAAGTCGCGGGTAACAGCTAGTATTTAATATTTGCATTATCACAGCGTAGGGTAAATCATGACATAGTGTTCCAGGGGAGACCCCATTAAGCTTCAAAATGCATAATCACCGCAACGCTGATGGTTGATACGATCGGTGCATCGACCATTAAAAATTGCAACTCACCGTACATCACAATAAGCGGATCAAAGTTGCGATAACACGGACAGACAGGCGGACACCCGCGGGGAAACCGGGGTGAAAGGCAGCGCCTTTCAAACTGTGAACCATAATAATTTTGAAAAATATTGTGGAAACTAAATAACAATAGATTATAGTGATTTTTTTTTACATAGATTAAAGTTTCTAATTTGAAAAGGTGACAAACAAACGACCTGATATTAGGTAAAATCATCGCTCTTTTTTCATTGTATATAAAAAAAGGAACTCATTAATGTAACAAGGATAATGCATCAAAAAAAGATATAAACTGTGCAAAAAAGAGTACGGACCGAGAGTCTGTAGTTGATTTAAAAAAAAATCATGTCAGTCTGTCAGATTCAACTGTAAATGTATGCTAAGATTATAATGCGAGAGTTTAGATGGATGAATGGATGTTTGTTACTGATATTGCGCTGAAATTTGGAACGTAAGACATAGTTTGAAAGTGCATATAGTCTACTAATTAAGTTATTGTTTTAATTCCGCCCGGACGGGGTCGCGAGGGGCAGCTAGTTAATACTTTTTTTTTAATTTGTACCTGATCGAAGTATTATTATCTAAACTATCTATACTATTATAATAAAGCGTAAACACACACTTCTTTGTTGCCTAAGATGTCAGCTATCACAGCATATTTTTGAATAGTTCTTTTTTTAATAAAAAGCCCTATACTTACGTCACGCTGTAGGCTATATATTTTCACGCCATTAAACTTAGGAGGTAAATATTTTGAATAAAAATCCTGGGAAAGAGACCATAAGTTGCTGCCAACATCAAGTTGCCAAGGTTTGTAATGTCATGTCATTTTGACATTTGCTATTGTTAATTTCACAACTGTAAACAATAAAATTAAATTTTCATGATTTCATGCGGATGAAGTCGCACGGGAACAGCTAGTACAGTTATAAATTATTTTAGATACAATATATGGAGAAGATAAAATATTTTTATTATTGCGACAGTTTGAGAAACTATATTTAGTGACTCATTTTATACTATTGACAGGTTAATTGAGTAAGTATACTCATAATATTTTGTGCAATTTCAAACTGTTTAAGTTGTCAGTTTGATAATCTTTGTTTTAACGGAAAATAAAAACATCAACATATTTTCATGAGTCTACATTTCTAATAAAAAATTGTATTTTTTTCAAATGTCGAAAATGTTACGTAATTTGACGTAAAATTCATTAAACAATATTTGAAATAAAAATAAATACATCAAAGGAAAATTTCATATTTGATTAATCTATTTTTTATTATTTTGCACAATTAATAATTTGTTACTTGTAAATAAAACTAACAAGATGTTTGTCAGAAAAGATATAAACCAAAACAATATACTTAGATGCTGCATCATAATTGCGTTTCTCCATCAAAGGCATTCAACTATAGAATGCCAATCAAAAACCGTTTACATGTTCTTACATTAGATGCAAATGCTTATGAGAAATTGAAATTAAAATAAGAACGAGCGAAGGCACAAAGAGGTTCGGTCGTCAACACCGATGCAATCTGCCGATCGATTGGACGGCGCAGATAAAAACGAGTCGCCGTATTGCAACTCAGCGATGTTATAATTAATTCACAGCATTATTGTGCAAGCCGGTCGTGATATTAAAGTACATTTTACTTGCCCGGCCTGCGCAAATCGCTGAAGCAATTCTCTACTACGGGTGGTCTTCGAGCGGGTCTTTTGTCGATTCATTTTTAAAGGATACAAGACTTAATTAAAAGGTTTACTTCGATATCGTTTTATTAACTTCTAGACCTATCTTCAATTTCCAAAAACGAGATTAGAAAGTCTTTGACAGATTTAAATCTATATACAAATAATAAAATTGGAGTGTCTGTAATATCAAAAGAAAAATTCCAGATCGGGAAGATGATGTATTTGCATTGTTGATAACGAAAATCACATTTATTTTTTTTTGTCTATCTGTCTCTGTCTAATCTTTGAAACGGCTGGGCAGATTTTGACGGGACTTTGACTGGAAGGTAGCTGACATGAATAGGCATATTATAGGCTACTTTTTTATCTTAATATTGAGTGGACGAAGTCGCCGGCAACAGCTTTTCTTTTTGACATAGTCCTTATTCTATTCTTGCTGGTATTGAGACAAATTGGAACTAATTTAAAATAGATTATTTTTATCTTCCACTATCCGTCTACCATCCATCGTAGCATCATGCATTAGCAATTCATTTTGATTTATCAACACATCACTTAATACCCTTTGAGGAGGCCTGTCGCTGCCCTTAAATCGATTCGAGCCCTTTTTGTGTCGCATTATACCGATTATCAACACATTTAGATCTGCCACATCCGCCGTCCATCGAGAGGGCAACGCTATAGTTGCGACGTACGTAAATAAAACGGAATCCGTCTTTGACGGACTCATTTATGATTCATTGCTTCTACATTACATTACAAAGCTTTTAAACACGTGACATCTGTCATACAATGCTTTTAGAGAGCACTAATTTATAAGAGTATTCCGTCTTAGTTTAACGTTTAGCGATATTCTGCGCTAGATACCAGATTGTACAATCTAGCAATCTTCTTTTTAGGATAATTTATCACTGTAAATAGTTGTTTTATGATTATCCAAATTTTTGCAAAACATTTACTTTTAAACAGATAGATTTGAAATGTTTGCTTGCACTATATTTATTAAGACTCCATTTGTACAACTAGATGAGCTGATAATACCAACAATGGTAAGAAAATCCAATTGGAATTTGGCATTCTAAATACCATCTAATTCTCCACATTACTGACATTCTAAATGGATGACCAGAATAATATATCTAGGAATGAGAACGTGTCGGCCGGTGACAGTAAATATTATGATTTCACCCAAGATCTTGCATCTCTTACGTCAATGTGACGTCTGTTTCATTATACAGCTTTCAGTATATTTTCACCTAATCTTTGCAGATTACTGCACATCGACCTTAAGACAAACTAAGAAGGGCTAGAATCGCTTGTGATACAATCATACACCGGGATTACACTATTTTGATATCGGTGCCGACTTTATAAATTATGTCATGGTATGTCCGGTCATCTCTGATCTCTTTGTCAGTCTAAACTACATTATATTCTTCGAGTCTGAGGTTTTTGATGGATGCTCTAACCTAATCCACACTTTCATCTCGACTCTAAAGCGTTTTGTTACCGCCGTGACAATGGTTCGTGGAAAATTTATAGTTGCACCGCACCATGAGAATTAATCATCGATTATGAAATATGTATGCGGTGCGATGCGGATGCTGCTTCGGATTTATCCGGCTGTGTAGATAGCCAAGGACGTTATGACAGACGGTCAAAGTTTTCCCCGGATATTTATACCCAACGCCATCTTTATCGATTGGATATCGGCGCGTACGCTACGACACCTAACTCTAAATCACGCCCAGTCATTTCTATTGGTGAAAATATTATTCGCCCGTTGTTAAATGGTATCGTTCAATATTTTCCGATGTCTAATGCTCGTCGCGTCGTCTTATTTATGACAGGAGCACTCACCTGCGGCCGGGACGCGATAAATTTAACAACGGCCGGTCACCTCTATCAAAAACCGCATTTTTATGTCAACGCGTACATTCATAACGCTATCAAAGCTGGAAACGCCTAAACGACGGTCGACTGTGAAATATAAACAGCGACGGCTAGGCCATCTCCGCGCCGCTATTAAATAAAAGTCTTTTTACATTAGATAAATCGCGCGCGTTATTCGGGACCATCTGTCCCTTGCCGATTACAGCCATACATTATGCCCGGTTTGTTGTTTTTAATAAAAAGTTTAATCCGTTCGGTTATGACGGCAATTTGTCTGTCGGATGGAAAAACTTGGTCGATTACCGGTGGCGGTGGCAGCGCGTATGTGTAAGGGGCACCTATTACGACTCGATGTCTTTTTATTCGCGCATTTTTGTCATGTTTATTTATGCTTTCGCTTTTGTCTTCCATTAGCGCTTCGTTTTTATCTGCGCCTTCGATAATCCACTTAAGAAATTTTTCGGCTTAAGAGGGGCAATTGTGCGGCAATTGCTTTTTTCTTTTAATTTCCGAGGTATTTTGTCATAATTTACGTTAACGTTCTTTAGTACGGAAACAGGTCTCACCGAGTTGTATCGATTTCATCACATTATAAGGCGGGACTCCGTACAACCATTAACGATTCAATACTGTCTTAATGAAGAGCTGATAAAATGTAAATTGTGGCATTCGTCACGACCGCTGGGCAATTAATCGGTGCTTCTTTTACGTTTTGTGAGCGCGGGTTTATAGGCGTTAAGATTTAGTGACCGTCCTACCGCTTGATTTGTGCACATATTTTAACTCGCTCTTTGTCACAGCCGGCTGTTTGATACTGCAATATATCGTCAATAACAAATTTTGCGTGGAGAGATTTCTCTACAAGACTGATTGTTGGAAGTAACGCAACATTTAAACCGGTTGTTTTTTTACTTTGGTATATTTTTTTATATTATCCTCCTTGCTTTATATTACTTCTAACGGCATTGCGTGTTAATATTTTTTATTAATATGCAAACTTATTATACATGTAACGGTATTTGGCTTGATTATAAATTAGTTTATTTCTTAATTATGATGTATATTGTTGTTTCGATAAATCAACAAACAAATTAATACTGGATTTGACTAAATTCTACACTGTTTACAATATTACCCACATTATCGTCTAAAAACAGAAGAATGTGGATATTACTGAGTTTTAATTAAATTAAAATAATTACTGATTTACGTTTACTAAGAACATTCTAGAACTGTCTCGAACGTTCTCACTAAAACAACGACCTCTTCACTTAAATGTCAAACTAGAACTGTCATCCAAATATACCTACGATTTAATTCTTATTGTCTCGTCTATTAATATTGAATATTTGTACTAACATAAATTATTTGTTATAGAACATGGGAAATATGTCAGCGGAGATGGAGCTGCAGAGATTGCAGCAAGAACACCTGCGACGTCAGGAGATGGTCCGGCGCAACCAGCATAGCAACCAGCACAACCTGTATGCAGGACATCCTCTAGGCCTGTTGCCGCTGTTAGAGCAGATGAGACCGCAGCCGCCGCAAGCGCCACCTAACGTAAGTACTAGAGTAGATGAAAATTCTGGGTATCTTATGTTAACGTTTTTGTGGTACAGTTTTGATGACCAAATGTCATTTGAATCATAGTAGTATAAGACTTTCTTATAGTTAGATAGCGTTAGTAACAAAGAGATTAAAAAGATATATAGAGGAATTTTTCAACAAGTCCTAATTGAATGTGAAAATAAATCCCCAATATTTAAATGTCTATGTTTTATTTTGTGACTGTTTAGTTTGTTTTTAAATTTTCTCAAATGTTTTATAACATGACAATACAAGAACATGAAGTGGCGTACTTAACTTGACAACTAACATAGTGCCTTTCAAAGAAATTACAATACAAAATTTTGTTCACTATGTCTATTGTGTCTTAAATGGTAGTTAGTTAGCTAGTAATTGTTACTAACCATTTTAAACAAAGATTTAACAATTATTTATAGACTTAAGTGATTTATCTATACTATAATAAAGCGTAAACACACATTTCTTTGTTGCCTAATATGACAGCAATTACAGCATATTTTTGAATAATTCTGTTTTTAATAAAAAGCCCTACTTATATCACGTTTAGGCTATATATTTTCACGCCATTAAACTTAGGGGGTAAATATTTTGGATATAAACCCTAAAGTGGGAAAGAGACCAAAAGTTGCTGCCAACATCAAGAAAGTAAGATTGCCAAGGTTTGTCAGCGTCATGTCATTTTGACATTTGCTATTGATAATTTGACAAATGTAAACAATAAAATAAAATTTTCATAATTTCATTCGGACGAAGTTGCGGGCAACAGCTAGTTTCGGATGAATTTCATTGTTAAATCAGAGTGGAACGATCACCTCAATGTAACTGTTACCGTTCCAAAAAAAAAGTTGTTCAACAACAACAAATAAATAATATACATTAATTACTTTCGTTCGAGTAAAAACGAGTTTTTGAAAGTTGAAGCGCCGAATGAACGAGATATAAACACAAAATGTATTATATCGTAGTAATTGTGCAATTATATGTCGAAAATAATCAGTGAACGTGTACATTTGGAGTCGAAAAATCGTAATCATGAATGAATAAGATCGGCCATACAAATTCGGACGTAATAAAAAGATAATTGTATGACATTTTGATAAAAAATATGCATATAGAACCCAACTTAATTAGTTACCAAATCAGGGTTTGTTTGAAACAAAAACTTTTGGAGGCAAATATTAAAAATTAGATCAACCAGTAATCAAATGCAATTCTTTGACTTCTCTCAATATATAATTTAACCATAGGATTGAATAAAAAGGAAAAAAATATTAAATTCCATGTAATTTCGTTTTTTTCGCATGTCGTCGTATGAGTCGATGCCACTGAATTAAGTAATTAGCCCCTCCCCTTAATATTTTTTTTTAATTTATATAGCCAATGTCATTCACAGATAAATTACATTTCTAATGGTGAAAGAATTTCTGAAATCGGCCCAGTAGTTTTTACGTGAATCAAATACATACAAAAATGCAAATCTTTTCTTTTTATAATATTAAAAGTACTTTAAAATTAACACACATTTCGAATATTAAATCAAACAAAAAAAAATTATGTAATCCTATTTCGATACTCAAATATGAATGTTCCACCAAAGTTATAATTACACGACAAAAACCAGCGTTAGTTTATAATTAGAAGCACTGGATGGTCCTAGATCTTTCCTCATACAAATTCTGCTTTTAATCTCTTGTATTTGATGGCTGCGTTTGTTCTGTAATTCTTTTAATTACATTAATTCGTCATTAATTTTCACTTATGTTATTACTTCAGTTTCGCTAATTTTCGCTATATTTCAGAGCTTCTATATTATGTTATTCAATTCTAAAGGTATATAGGAGATAAGCAGATTATCACAATAGTTTCTATGTATAATCAACTAGCTTTCGCCCGCGACTTCGTCTGCGTGAAAAAAAAAATACAACAAAAATTAGCTTTTGTGTTCGTCCGACTATCCTTTATATTTATGATAAATTTCCTCGTGTTCCAGTTCAGAAGTTTAGGCTAAAAACTCTAACAATTATCCATCCAACGTTTAGTATTCGAGTTTTCAACCGGACTTACCACTCAACGTGTATTGTGAGAATAGGAAAGGCATGTGTCAGATCAAACTGAAAACTGTTTGATCTCATATAAATTATATTTGATATTACTAAAGGAAGTCGGTCTAACAGTGTTTACATATTAAATGTCTATATCGTTTCCGGAACATTATCCCAGAAGTGTTAAAGTAACCACTTTTATTTCGCACAACTTAACTAATATTAATAACAGATTAAAAATTTTTTAAAAATATATATATAATTTTACAAACAGAAAATGTAAGCTTCCTTGATAACGAAGTGCGAACAAGCCCATGTGACGTCTATTGCGATGCGTATCAAAACATCAAAGACAAATTCTCTTTCAGAAAAGAACTGATCACACGCCTACTTTATTTTATTTTTATAATAATCTGTTTATATTCTATATTTTTTTCGATATTTAAATAAATATTCAATATAACGTTTTCAATGTACATTCTGTACCAACATTATTGACAAATTAATTTTCTGTTTCAATAACGTAAAAGTACATTTTTTCCTATTAAATATTCGTGTGACAGTTGTCTTCTAATCGCTTAGTGGAAAAGAGACCTACAGAATAAGATTTAGGGCCTGTCCCACCACTGGCTGATAGAGGCTCAGAATTAAAATGACGTCACTGTCAGGTAAGGGAACAAAATCCGATATTTCCATCACACGTCGGAAATTTATGACAATTTACAATTTGGTGGGACAAGCCCTAATCAGGTATTATGGTTTGTGATGCTAACTCGAATGCATTAAATTCCAGGTTGTCCAAGCGTCTCCGTGGCCAGCGACTGCACAGTTAGCGCAGTTGACTGCAACAGCGCGCTCACCTCCCCCCGATCCAGACGCTCCCTTGAACCTGAGCAAGCAACGTTCGCCGTCACCTGCACAGTCGTCTATCATGCTGCCCCGGTTCGTGCCCTACCCGCCAATGGATGAAAGCCCACAATACACTATGCAGAAGGACGACGATTTCAATGCGTCGTGTAATAGTAAGTCATTTTTATTAAAACTAACTGTTGCTCGCGACTTCGTCCGCGCAATATTAAGATAAAAAAGCCTATAATATGCCCGTTTATGTTAGCTACCCTTCAGTGAAAGTGTGGTCGAAATCGGCCCAGCCGTTTCGGAGATTACCAGGAGCAAACGTGTCTTGCGGACAGATAGACAAACAGACAAAAAATATTAAACACGATTTTCATTATCAGCAACGCAAATACATTATCTCCCCAAAATCTTGAATTTTACTTTTGATATTACAGACAGACACTCTTATTTATTATATGTATATATAGGAGATCTTAATCATATGAATCATGCTTGCATTTACTAAATATACGAACCCATTACATTGTGTTGATCAATTATAAATAGAGTAATTAATGTCTGGCAGATTTTGTCTGAAAACAACGCGATTCATACAATAATATGGAGCCAACAAGCGTCATATGCGCGTAGACGATCTAAAAATATTGGTACGGCTGTCCAATCAATTCTTTTTACATCAATGTTTTTATTAAGTAAATAATCATTTTGGAAATACGGATTAAAAACGTGTATCAATTAGTTACTGACAAATTGATCAATTAAACAGGTTTGCTATCCCAATACTTCTGTATTCTTCTTTCTGTTTAGTTGTAACATATTTTCTCTACTATTTTTTTGATAAGTCAGAATAATTTTTACATTTTTATGTATCCTTTTGCTTATCCGCTACACATTTTTAAACTCAAAACTTATAGTTAACGAGCTATTGCTCGCGACTTTGTCCACGTAACATTTAAACACATAACTAATGTTACTCAGCGATAACGTAGCTTTTTAATGGTGAAAGAATTTTAAAAATCGGCCCAGTATTTCTTGATCTATTTCAATACATACAAAAATACAAATCTTTCCTTTTCATAATATTAATATAGATAAATAAATAAATAATAGATAGATAAATAATCTTTCTTTTAAATACTCTTAAGGGTTGTCGGCTTAAGTTGCAAAACATATCTATTCGTAAATTTCAACTTGCAAAATAACCTTAAAAATATTTTAACTCAATATGAATATTGTTAGTTAAATTTAGCTTTTGTACTGATACTGTTAGTACATTAAATACTCTTTTGTATACTGTTTGTCAAATCAAAGAAATAGTTCCGAGTACCATCAGTTCCACTAAAACGGAATATACTGTAGAATACATGACGCGTTACGTAATTCTCAAGCTAAAATAAACAAGGAATCCCTAATAAATAGATAGTAACGTCTGTGAAATGCGAAAATGAAGTAATGTTCCGTGTCGCCGAGAAACATTTTCCCCGTTCCAATTTAATTGCTAAATATAATTAATACATCGCGAATTCTGTAAAGCAGGCTTATGTTCTGATTAATATGAAGCGATGCTCCACGAACGTACATCACTAATTGAGAGACTTCGACTATTATATTAAAATGACAAGCTTTTGAATATCGGAATTGAAAGAGATTGTTAGATGTACATTTTTATAAAATGGCGTTCACGTAATAAACTGCTTACTCGGCTGGAGTAGGTTAGTAAGTGCAGACACGAAAGAATATTGTTAGTTATTTGGATGAGAACATAAATCCTACAGGCGCTTTAATTTAATTAAAAATTCCTTGCAATTTGGAAGCGCCTAAAAACCATATAAGTATGGTCAGAATATTTAAAACACCGTAGTTGCCTACATTCGCTATTTAAAATTTTATGAACGGATTAAACACGTTTTCGATTGTTATCTTTACCTACCACAATTTGTTACCTACGTATAAAGGTAAGCGGATATGCGTTTATTTAGGTTTATATGCTAACCGTGGCATTTAGAGTATGTCACAATATGTCAAAATATTGTGAGATGGACTACGGCCCACATGTGGGAACATTAATTGCACCTGATAATAATCTAAGTGTCGTTCCATGAAACTGATTTATTTCTATTGCATCACCAAAATGCTTACGATCTTGTTCTTGTTTTGTAATGCGGGATTGCTAGATCGTTTGCTACGAAATATTACTCAACAACAATTTAGTGTATTGTTTTTTTATCCTTTTAATGTGGTTAAAAATGTGCGCGCCGGTCAGTTGTTTGTAATATGTCTTACCTAAGAGTATTGCGGAACTTTTAGGTTCGTAGAATAAATATTTTTTGAAAGAAATGTACTAAAATTAGCACACTTTTTGCTAAAAAAAATATGTGACACGAGGATTTCGTAAGAATGGATTATTGTTGCGCCTATTTTATAATGGTGAGCAAAGAAATTTTGAAGAAATTGCTATTTAGAATACGTAGGAGCCTTTATTTCTTTCTCCATCAAGAGGACTTTCTATGCCTCTCTTACTAGCTTGTACCAAGTTTCCGAAAGAAATATTTCATCATTAGTCTTATTTTTGTTAATTATTATGACATGTAGTAAATATTACACCGTTTCAAAATGACCAATCATGTTAAAATGCGGAAATCTTCGTTATACTTATTACATTTATACTTGTTACATTTACGCCTTGTCAAAAAATATACTAGCCCCTCTCTATATACTTAATGTTGTAAGAGAAATGATTTAAAAATGCCTTCTGCTCGACAGAAATATTAATTTTAAAACATGTTGATTTATCGAACCAAAGCCGACCGCAGGAAGTCGATGTCTTTTACGAGAATTGTCTCAATAATTAAGAATTTATCTGCATTATGATAGGAACGTTGACGCCACGAGGAAAAAACCACTTTACTATTAATATAAAAATCGTCAAATTTAATATAACCGAACAGCGAAACAAATAAATGGCGGCTACTTTAAATAGTTGGCGCAAACCCAAACCGAAATGGTTACAAAATAGTTGATGTCGTTACGCTTCCTTTAAAACAAGAGAATCGCATGAAACGTGAAATAGATGGCGCTCGCGACGCATGTTTCCGCTCTCTTCGCTCATCCTGCAGTACAGGCAGGGACATAAATTAATATCTCATGTCAACGAAAATAATATAATATCCGACTGAACTGTATGCATTCGACTTCTTGGATTGTGCACTATTTGGGACAAAAAACAGCAAATCTAAATTAATTTTATAAGAGTTAATATTGTATAAATAAGTGGTGATTTAATTGTGTTTTCAGCATAAATTAATTTGGCTCCATACTTTAGATTTATTAGTCATGAAGTTGCAAAGTCCATCTTGGTTGCGTTCATCTTTGAGACCTTGCATTGCTTTAATGTTACATTACTTTATGATTATTCTACGCGACTGTCCAAGGTTCGTTCAGAAACGTCACATCGCGCCAATCAACGTAGGACGTTATAAATTATCTAAGAGCGTGTCAAATTAATACAAGGAATGCGTTCACTTCGAGTGCAGGATGTTTCCGTGCAGCAGAGCTTATTAATTGTGTGGCCACTCGCTTGCGAATCCGTCAAGCGAAATGTTAAGATGATCTGTCGACTGACCCATATACGAATGCGGGGGTGCGTTCGACAGTGCACTAATTACGTACGACGTTAACGGAATTCACCTCTTGTTACTAATGTGCGAAATAGGTATTCTAACTCGTAAAATAAGATAGATAGGTTTTTTTGATAACAATTAGATACTTCAAGTATCGCAGTTATTTGTTTAAATACTAACATAGTGTAAATTTTCCCAGTAACTCATAGTTTTAGCACTACTAGCGCCCTGGGCGAGATTTTAACGCCTTTTGAAGCTTTTGGTGTAGAGATGTTAAGTGAGACTGTGTAATTCGCGCTCCTTTCTGTCCATCGCCCTGGGCGGCCGCACAACCACGCCCTATCTCATTGCCGGCACTATTTCTACGTTTTCTAACATGTATATTATACCTAAATCGTTAAACAATTAATATACCGTTTGAATGCTACAAACAAGATGAAATTCTAATCTTCATTTAACGATTGTTTTACGGCGAGCACTCACTGTCGACTATTATTTATTGTTCGGCTCAAGAGAGCTTCCGAACCAATCCTGTATCGAATAAAGTTATATTAAATTGTTATACATTTACGGGATTTTTATCTTCATTTTAAATCCGAGATCGTATAAGTCTTAATTGGGAACAAATTTTAATGGTGACATTGTACTCTCGTTTAGGACAAGTATAAAGAAACAAAACAACAACTTGTAAGTTTTTTTGTCTTGCTGTCTCAATTAAGTGACCGCTAAGACCCTTATAGCAGAAACCCTAAGTGACTTGTGAAGCAACCTTTCGATTACTTTAAATCTGGCTATTACATTTAATCAGGTTAATTAAGAATAACATACTATAGTAGATATATTTCCGACGTTCAGGGCCTGACCCACCACTGGCTGATAGAGGATCAGATAGCTTAAAAATGACGTCACTGTCAGATAAGGGAACAAAATCCGATATTTCCATCACATATTTTACACGTTCGATTGTTATCAGACAATTTGGTAGGACTTACACTAATTGTTATTAATAACATATCTTTATTATTACAGCGTCATCGTGGGGCCAGTCGCCACAAGAGGAAACGGAGAAAGCAAAGCTGATCAGACAACCGAAACGAGACGAGTCCGGAAAACCGCACATCAAGAGACCTATGAATGCGTTTATGGTGTGGGCCAAAGACGAGCGTCGTAAGATACTGAAAGCCTGCCCCGATATGCACAACTCCAACATATCCAAGATACTAGGAGCCAGATGGAAGGCGATGTCCAACGCTGAGAAGCAGCCATATTACGAAGAACAATCTAGATTGTCTAAATTGCACATGGAAAAGCATCCTGATTACAGGTAAATTAAATGGTTTAATTAAGTTGCTTTACTAATATTATTTAAGTTACGAAAGTTTAGATGGATGGATGTTAGTGTTTATAGCTTAAACTTCTGAACGGATCTGTGAACGTGAAATTTGGCGTAGATGTGAAGGATAGTCTGGAAGAACACAAATTCTACTTAGTTTTTTAGAATTTTGGGCAAAAGCTATCAAGATTCACTTCAAAAATCAGCAAACATGTTTTCTTTTCAAATTAAAAAAAATAGATATAGATGAAAATCTTCTTATAACAACTCCTTCTTTTTTCTCCTAGGTACCGGCCAAGACCGAAGAGGACTTGTATAGTCGACGGCAAAAAGATGCGAATATCAGAATACAAGAACCTGATGCGCACGCGCCGGCAGGAGATGCGCCAGCTTTGGTGCCGGGATGGCGGCAGCGAGCTCGGCTTCTTGCCCACTCTCCCCTCACCTGGACCTTCCAACACTTCCCCACCTCCCAATGGTGGGAACTACATGAACCCCGCGTTTTCTCCTCCGCTATCGCCGAGGGAGGAAGATTGAGGTACGGCGCGCGGCTGGCCTTACCCGCACGCCGCGCCCCTCCCGCTGCCTCCCTCCCACCACCCCTGGTAACGTGAGAACCGAGCGAAGTCTCACTGGAATCTCACTGATCATTTCGTTCTAGTTCTCCCCTCACTTTTTAAATATAATTAGATCGAAAGTGATCATTGTAACTGTGCTAGAATTATCTATTTAAGTACCTTCTTTAGGTATCACCAGTATAGGTTGTCTTTAATGCCAGTGTTGCAATCGGATCTCTCTTTTATACAAATATCTAATAATTATGAGATTATTCCATTAGTGGTTTAAGAAAATCCTAGGGGCACTTTATCCTTGTAATCGTTTTTAAATATTTATTATCTGCGCTCGTCTATTCTTTGAATCAAGTGCACTAAAATAAAACGTAATGTGCCAATCACGTAGGTAATAAACCATCTATTAGAAAATTAGATAAACATTGTAAATATATATATATTAAGTCAGTCGTTTTATCGAAATATGTATAATAAGTCTGTATCTGACGGCTTTGTCTTTGTAAATAAGCACGATTCTTGTAGATAGTTTTAGGTATTTCAATATTTTACATTCAAATTACATTTACATAATAAATTATATATAAGAAGGTAGTATCTCGACATAACGTACTATCGTGTGGCCATGTATAAATTTTAATTAAACCCTAATCTACCTATATGTAATATTTAGAATCTCTAGTAATGTAATACTAAAATGTAGCAAACCAAAAATTTGAAGCGGAATGCTTGAAAATTTATGTGTTTAGAACACAAACTGATTTACTGTATTCAAGAGCGTTACATACAATTAAATACTCAGGCTTCTCTAAAAGATTCTAAGAGCGGGCGCACACCTTGGACTAAACTATCGCACAACTGGTGTGCGACTGTCGATTGTTTCGCAGTGAATTCAACTGTTTAGTTGCAAAACAAAAAATCGAGTAGAGTGCGACTAAACAGTTGTGCGATTGTTTAGTTTGAGGTATGCGCAAGCTCTAATTGTGCCCTTAATCGGAATGTATTTTAATCAATTACGATAAAATTAGCACGAAATTATGTAATCTGTAATCATAAAAATGCAGTGTTGCCAGCTGGCAGTCAATCTGACAGTTGTTAATTTGATTAAAAAGATCAAATTACCATTGATTTTTAAAAAAACCCACCGTAAATGTGGGTTATCTATACACTATCAAAATCAAATATTCGCTTTATCGAATCGTGCAATTTAAATTAGTAGAAATAGTCGCTAAGCTATAGTAGAACAAGCATAATAAAGTAGGTACATAATAGTAGATTGGTAGAAAAAAGTGTACAGATTATGTAGAATGGGACGCGTTTGATCGATGTTGATTGCCATTTAGTTTTGTTATTTATTTTTGTAATTATATTTCTTTTTTGTTTTCTTTTGTGATGGTGAACACGCCTGTTCGTTTATGAGAATTGTTTTTACTGCATGTTATAAAGCCGATTTTAGTGCCTGATACTTTGTATATGGCAACATTTTTGTAAATCAAACGTACAGAATGACCAAGTTATCTTTGACAGGAGTGGCGCCACTGTCGGTGAAACGCTCCGCTGATTGGATGACACGATAGATTCCATGACATTTAAGCGCCATTTCCACTTAAGATATTCGCGAGATTTTAGGCGCATGCGCACATTCTATGTATAATAGCGATCGCGTCAGTGAAAAGTAAATGGGTAAATTGGTCAGTCTGTAAAGGTGTAGTTTTGTTGAGTATGGTGTGGTCACCTTGTTATCGTATGCCAGTAATATATCAGATGTGAGGAATAATGTTAGAATTGTAAGCGTAAATAAATTATTGTGTACGTGAAATTTAATCTCTTATTACGTAGCGTTTAGTATTACATAGTTAATGTGTAAGGTTTTAAAACAGTGGCGTTACATTATTTATTTTTTATGTTGAATCCATTTGTAAATATGTGACATGTCGATGAAAACGTTAGTATTTGTGGTTATTTAAACGATACTTAATCCGTATGCGAATCGCACAGATCTCGTTTCGAAAACAATGTTATTTATTTAGCCGTCATAGTAACGGGACATTTTATAATCTGTAAAAGTACCTTACACCTTGCCATATATTTACATTTTGTAAATGCGAATTGCCTACTTAAATTAATCTATACACAGTACTTTTTTCTTGTACTTAAAATTATATCTTGTTAGTTTATTGGTTTCAACTTACGCTTTTTAACGATTTAAAATTATTTTGTTGAATTTTCCCGTATAGCTCTGCGAGCAAGTAGATGAATTTTAGGTTTTATTACCTAGCAGGTATAAACCAGGTCACATTATTCAAAAATTGTGCCAAAACTCAAAAGTTTAATAAAAAGTAAATATTTAAAATGCCTGTTTTTCATTTTTCATCCTAATAACCACTTAAATTCCTACGAAAAGAACTGCATTTCCCATAAAGTCTGGGAAAGACGTGTACCACAGATTCCTTGGTCCAAAATATGACGATTTGACTCAACTTACCTATGTTCAAAGTTACTTTGTTAGGGCGCTAAAAGGTTCTAAAGTTTGCTAATAATTTTACATGTCTTCAAATATCTCGAAATTCCTAATATTTTATTAATACTGAAACCGTGGTTTTTGTTCTCCACTTTTTTTTGAACATGCCTTAGCCATCTAATCATTCAGGGGCTCGAAATCAGCCATTAAAACGATTTTAATCACATTTTTGCAACCGCCCGTATAATCACTTAAGTTTTTTTTTTAAATAGAAAATGTTATTTAAAAAATTTTTGGGTCTATGTTCAAATTTTAAGTAGGCGAACGGTTTTACCACAAACCAGTATTTTCTAATCTATATCTAAAATCGAATCAAACGGCCATATTTTCGACCAAGGAATCTGAAGTAGGCGATTGTAGACATCTTCCCGGAGATCTGTATAACTGGAAGCTTCTGGCTACTGCGACTGCAATCTATCGGTAGTCGCGCTGTCGAGCTAGTGGAAAAGGAAGTTTCATTCAGGTAATAATAAGACATATTAAAAGTATCATATTTTCATTACATTAATATGATTAGTAACAATAATTACGATATATCATTACAAAGTGATATGGCTACATTTGTTCATTATTTATAAAAATATAACTAATTTGTACAAATTGGTAAAATCAACAAACAATTTTTCTAAGTACGCAAAATGAAATACATTTGAAGCATATTTAAAAGCTAGATTAAATAGAGGCAGGATTACAAGACACAATAACAAAAGAATGAAGGCACATTGAAAGAAACAATTGTATTAAAATTTGTAGTTAATAAATTAAAACTTATCACTATAAAACAAATAGCTAATTACCAACAAATCTTATTCACTGTAAACTTTTAACAGTAACGGCCGAATTCAGAAACGATTTGTGGCGTTTCCTGTTGGAGAAGTCATTCGAATAGCGCAGTATAGTAAGATTGTCAGATCTTTATAGAGTTAGTTGAAGCGCGGATCTAGAGTAGGGTGGGGCAAAAATCCGCAATGGGAAATGATCCGCACCCCCAATTTAAAATGACCGCCAAATATTGTCGTGGTTTTAGACACATTCTTATGTTGGCAACATTCATAGCAGACGACTCACAAAAGTTTTTGTATTTACGTTATAGGAACTACAAACGCAAAACTAATGTGAAGCCGTTCAGACCATAACTGTACTTGCAGGCCCCAGAAATGTTAAAAAAGAAAAATTGGGGCGGAGTTAGGATTCGATGAATCATCTGTACGGAAGTGATAGGAATTACTAACCACTTAATAGGTAACTAGATCTTTTATTCTGAATGCCGATTTGATTTCTTACAGGTTGAAAAACGTAGGCGGCGCCCAAAAACTGGGCGGTTCACAACAACATACACTAATTTGCAGGAAAAGGATATTGTAGAATACTGCCGAACCTTGATTCATATGTGTTGTAATTGGGTAAATATAATCTATGGTATAATGAAGTTAATGAAAAATAGTGTTCATGTCCTCGAGGCGATTTTTTATTTTGTCCCTATTTCTCAATAATTCTCAACATAGTAGCAGTGCGTGGTTAGATAGTTAAAAGAGAAAAAAAGAAATAGAAAAATACAAAGCCAAAGGTAAACAATATAAAGTACAACGAATATATAAAAACGTGCTCGTGACGTTTGAGGTTATGCAGAGTGACGCTACGAAATAGAAGTAAATTATTACTAATAAAACAAGACTATCGTCGAAATGGCAAAGCAAGCAAAGGTAGAAGATATTATGATACCGATATTTGATGGGACAAATTATTCAAACTATAAATTAAGGCTGACAACTTTGTTACAATATAAAGAATGCCACGAGGCCTTAAAATACGAAGACAAAAAAGAAACGGGATCAAAGAAAGACTTAAAAGCGAGGACTATTATAATGAGTACAATCACAAACAACTGGAATTATTGAGCCGATTCGATTAATGAGCCGAGGTACCGGAAGTCGGAGCAAACTGGGAGATAAGCGCCATCTAAGGCAATCGGGATAAAACTGGATAAGCCCCCGAAGTCGCAGAATTTTTTTTTATTTACTTATTTTTTGTATGTAACCAGTAGTTTTATGGTGGAAAAAAATACTTTTTCACATTTATTGATGATTATAGTAAATGCACTAGGATATTTTGTATAAAAAAGTAAAACTGAAGTTGGTAATTGTTTTATGGAAGTTGTAAATTTAGTAGAAAATAAATTTGACAAAAGGGTTAAAAAAATCAGTGAGATAATGGTAAAGAATACATGAATAAGGATATTTACAATTTTATTAGGCAAAAAGGTATAGAGTTATTATCATGTCCACCTTACGTCCATGAATTAAATGGAGTAGCGGAAAGATATACTAGATCCGCTATGGATACAAAGAAGCAAAAATTCACAGAAGGTATTGGTCTGAAATTATAGACAAAGAAAACAATTGCAAATAGTAGAAAATAAAACTCCTTATGAGATATTTTTTTAAATAAAACCAAATGTCTCAAAGCCAAAGTAAATATATTGAATCTTTGGCTGCAAAATATGATCTAAAAAATACTAAGTTGTATGATACTCCAATGGAGGCAAATTTAAAATTAGAAATTTACTAAGTGAATCTTTTGATATAAAGTTTTGTAATCCTATAAAATTATATGGAGATAACTCAGGTGCAATAGCAATCGCTAAGCATGGTAATTTTACAAAAAATTCAAAGCACATAGAAGTGCAATATCATTATAATGAGAACTATGATATATAACTATATATATCTCATAAATGAGAACTATGAAAAGAAAATTATTGATATTGTAAAAATTGATACAAAATTTAACTTGGCAGATATGCTAACCAAAAAGTCTAGATAAAACAAAGTTTATAAAAAACAGCTTGGAAATAAGATTAATTTAGTTATGTGAAAGTTTTTAGTTTCAAGATTATATAATTACCAGATAAAGATTGTATAGAAAAGTCATAGATTTAAGGAATATTTAGAGGACTGATTTAGTTACATAAAAGGTTTTAGATTAAGCTATATATATAAAGATTGTAAGTTAAAGGTTATACATTTAAAGAGACTTGTAATAAAATAAATTATAAGATTATAAATTTAAGGAGGCGTGTTGTAATTGGGTAAATTTATAATCTATGGTATAATTAAGTTTTTGTTTTTTAACCTACATTCGTTCATTTCTAACTGTCATTCTGCCAAGTGAAAAATATAGTGCTCATGTAGGCGATTTTCTATTTTGTCCGTATTTCTCAATAATTCTCAACAATATGTTTTATGGTGTTTCCTTTAAAACGCCCCAAATTCTTATATTCAATTATGCCATCGTACCGTCAATGGTGAAAGCTGAAAAATTATGGAAATGGCCCGACCGTCCTGACATTCTCGATTATGAATGGGGATCATTCGTTTCTAGAATAAAGGAGCCAAAAAAGAAACAGCACAACCCGAAATGTTTATTCAGTCAGTGAACTGGAATGGTTTAGAATGGTTGAGGAAAGGAAGCAGACAGAGTTAGCGGCAGT
>NW_013526359.1:5013616-5017377 GCF_000836215.1 Papilio polytes
CAATAGTTCCTTAAAAATGTTCTTTAACGATGTCCAAGTAGCTTATCGAATTTTCAAAAATGACGATCATGCCAACATACGTACTCAGCTTCTCACTGGCCATGGTGGCATAAGGTCATACTTGTATAGGTTTAAGCTGGCAACCGATCCAGCTTGTGTATGTGACAACATTACTGCTGAAACAATAGAACACATTATACTAGTCCAAGATATGCAAAACAACGATATGACTGTGAAAGAATAATGGATCACGCGATAACAAAAAACAACATAGTGACAATTATGGAAAATGATAAACAAAGAATCATGTTTTTAGAATACGGGTTGCGTATAATGCGCTTGGCAGCCAAAGCTAATGGCTCCACGGCTGCATGAGCTCAAAGAATCCCTTAAGTAAAATTTATAAATATTAAAAAAAAAAACTTGTATTAGGAAGAAAACACACATTTAGATATAAATATTATTAGATATAAAAAAAAAACAAAAAAAAGTAAAAAAAAATAAAACAAGGTAAAGAACTAGAAAAAAAAACTACAAAGATAACAAGGTTGCTGCAAAAAACATAGCAGCAGGAAATAAAGAAGGAAAGAAAACAAAAAAAAAAGCACGCATATGTATAGAGCACTGCGGATCGAGAAACCAACCTACGAAAACAGGCCGACTGACCCAACTCTCACGCGACAATATTCAAGAAGTCAGTTTTTATATTGTTCTTTTACCTTATTTATAATTATCAGTTTAAGTTATGTTCTTAATACATTGTTTGTGCCGGAACCAGCTTTTATTTAAATATAGTCCATTAGTAGAATCAGTTTTGAATACTAACAAACTGAAATAAAGAATCAGGTGATGGATGTAAGAAGAATAAATGATCGGGTGATAATTGTTAAGCTGTTAATGGGAGGTATGATCTTAAATATAGTTAGTGTGTATGCACCGCAGACTGGTTGTGATGACGCAGTAAAAGATAAGTTTTGGGACGATTTTGATTGAATAATGATTAGTATGTCAGGTAATAAAAAAAAATAATCAGTGGAAAATATTAAAACTAGAATCAAAAAAGGAAGTATCACAATATAGACAACAAATTGCTTAAACTGGTGGTGGACCTAAACTACAATCTCCTAGCCAAGAAACTTTGGATGTACTAGAGATGAAATCTTAACAATTTGAGATTGACAGTTGCACTTGACTAACGAAAGAGAACATTGAAAGTGAAAAAAAAAAGACAGTGTTGGAAACGCTATACAGCCCAAAAACACACTAAATAATTTTAGTTTTTGGCAACACTTTAATGTTCTCTTCCGATAATAACCAACATAAGAATCGTTATGTACGTACGTACATACCTTTATCTAAACGTCAAGTAATATTTAACAAATAACAGGATAGGGGCCTAGCCTACCTGGAAATTAACAAAGTTGGTTTAATAAAATAAAAAAAAAAAAAACAAATTTCTAAATCAAATTTCTAGCGAGTTTTAAAATATTCTTGTCAGCGGTTGGATCCAAGATATCACAGTGAAATCTTCGAATGGAATCCGTTGCAACAACTTATAGTGGCGAGAAGATCCCATGAACCACTGTCCTTTGACTAAAAAGTGAGCGACCGTTTAAAACATAGGCTTAGCTCAAGCAAGCTGTGTCTAAGGTGTTCCTAGACACGCTCCAAAACCGACTAATAAACGGTGCATGAGATGACGGCAGAAATTATCAAACAAAACATGCTTAGATTATATGCTAACAATGAAGGAGATGGGGGGAAAAAAGGGACAAATTGCCAGACTACGTGGCCATTAAGTACATTATTGACATAAAGGAGGTAGAGATGAACATTAATAATTAAAGTTCTCTTCCCTTTTCAAACTCAACGTGTGAAGTTTCATTAAAAAGGTGAGAGTTTGTTTACCAATTGAGGTTATCCACACATTTTGAAAAAAAAAATACATATCTGAAAGCAACAGACTAACAAGAAAAGATAATTGAAATATCTATTAAGGAAGATAAGAGTTAGTTAAATTAAAATAATAGAAACGTCGGACATTTAAAAAAACTTATTACTAGGGAGTAATAAGTCCCGTCCCTTAAGCATAAAGGACCCTTGGGACCATTGGCGATTAGGGTAGGGGCCCTGATCGTTCATCAAAATGGTTCGAGAGTATGTTGCCAAGACGCTGCGGAACATCAATGTCCTGTATTGTGTCGTGAAGTGCCGAAGGTTCTGGGGAGTTCCACGGAGGTCCTGGAACCTTCTTCTATTGCACTAAGGTCTGGCCACCGAGGGGGTTTTAGTGGGTACAAATCTCGCATAACCCTGTCATCCTGTCAGAAGGAAGGGTATCTTTTTGAAGAATTCCCTCCCAATACAAAAAAGGTGGTAATGAAGCCTAGTAGTTTAGTTGTACTTGACTAACGTAAAATAACATTGAAAGTCATAAAAAAAAACATTACTGGAAACGCTATACAGACCAAACGCCGAATTTTACAGCGGAAAAATAATTAAAATTTTTGGCAATACTGCCACCATTCAATGTTCTCATCCGATAAAAACTAACATAAGAATCGTTATGTACGTACGTACATACGTTTATCGAAACGTCAAGTAATATTTAACCAATAACAGGATAGGGGCCCAGCCTACCTGGAAATTAATAAAGTTCACCACACTTTTTTGTGTAAAGTAAAAAATTACTAAAAGACTAAGTTCCAAGCTTAAAATTCTATAAAAAGAATTAAGTTTGCCGCACACAAAATCAATATCTATCAACGTTAATGTTGATGATGAGTGGTTATCAAGTACATTAATGTTTTCAGAGCTATCTGAAGAAAATAAGCCCATGATAATGGGAATTGAAAGATCAAATATAAAAATTAGTGAAGATTTGATCACAATCAAATTACTTCAAGAGGTAGAGTCAGAAACGAAAGAATCGTTCCACACTCGTAGGACGCCATCTGTTGTGGATTGATGAGGAGGTTTGATCTACAATTAATACATACTGGCTGTAATATACTACTATAATATAAGGATGTCAAAATGTCACTTTAGAAAAAATGGGTGTCTAAAATAGAACCGAAGGAATATTAAAGACGATGAAATACATATAAATAAACTCTTTTAATGTTTACAACACTATCCATACAGGAGGTTATTTTATACTCGAGCGCATGTAGAAGCGATCACACTACCCAAGAAGCTGGTTAGTGTGATTCGGTGCGTCAAAACCTTTGGACACAGCTTTAGATTCTGACTCGGAAGTAATCCCTATAAAACGTCAAAATCTAAATAGATCAGTTTTCAAGAAATCTCCCCTTATTCCGGCATGAAAACAAGAAAACTTAAGAATTGTTGGTTTTATATGATGTGTAAAGACCCACCTAGACGCAGAGATCAAGGGTGGTCCTGGGGTTACTGAGACACCAATCCCGGAACAGGATACGCCCCAAGCTGGTCTCAGCGATCATCAGACGACTGGTCCAGGTCGTAGACCTCCAGAGCCGATCGCTCTTTCCGGCAAGGTTACAATAAATAATGATAAAGGTTTATGGCACAAAATGTTTATAACGCCACGTTTAAGGCGCTGTCACATATTAAAATGTCGTTCCAGTATTCGGCCGTTAGCCAGTTAAAACTTCTATAACTATAGAAGAGTTCATCAATAAAATTCAGCAAACGAATACTAAGTTTTCTCTCTCCTACATATATGTGGTAAATCCCTACCATTCATAAATGATATTCCATTCGGATAAAATGTGCCTTCA
>NW_013526359.1:5019119-5019962 GCF_000836215.1 Papilio polytes
GAAATTAATGCCCAATTCCTTAAATGGTCCTTTCAGCCAGCCTGCAATAACAGCTCTCGAAGCGCATTTAACTTCTCCCCTAGTTGTGATAAATAAACTATTTAGACCAACGCGCGCTTTTCTTCTGTTGGCAGACAATTCAATCAGGCAATTCGTCCATTTCACTAGATCTAAGTTCATATCTTCTGAGGAAGTCAAAAGCCATCCTGATTGGCGAATATGAGTGTTGTCAGTCTTAGAGCCAAATCTAGGCCAAAAAGTTATATATGAGTCGGTTCTTGTACAGTGATCTTTATCAATACACAAGAGTGTAAGGTCGTGAACACGGCGACCTGAAGCTAATAAGAGAAGCAAAGCTAAGTGTCGAGACACCTGAAAAATACTATCTCTATCTGGAGTGTGAACTTTAAGCCATTGTATCAAATCCTCAACGTTCCAAATACAAGATCTTGAAGGTGAGGATACGCATTTATTAATGCTAATTGCCTTAATCATTGCAGTAACTAAAGGATTATTTGCCAGCTGTTTAGCACGCGTTGGATCAGCTAGAGTTAATATGACCGACTTGTGAACCAAAATTGTCGGAGCAGCCAGCTTTCTGACTCTGAAAAGGTAGCCTAAATAAGTTGTTAGCTGCTGAGGCTTAGGACTACTAGGTATTATTCCATTTTCTTTGCACCATGTCATCCATTGCTTCCAGGTTGACTGGTAAGTGCGCCAGGTAGAGTCTCGCCAGGCAGACTGCACCAATTCCACATCGATAGGGTCTAAGTCTTTAATTAACTCACTCCACCCTGTATCTTCCAGATCTCTAAATTTAACTTTTCTGCTTTCGGAGGGGGT
>NW_013526359.1:5020421-5022329 GCF_000836215.1 Papilio polytes
TTTAATATTTGTTGTAATAAATTTAAGATGAATTGAGGATTAATCTCAATTAAATATTTTAGGTACCAGGACAGTAATCTCAGAATCACTAATGTTAATGAGTTTGGTGGTGCAAGTCATGACAGTCATATATGGGCAAGTAGTGGACTGCGAAATCATATAGAGGCTCTGCAACGATCTGACGAGTCAGTTTGGTTTTTGCGTAATAGTATTTTTAGTAGAAAAATATTTGCAGGTGATGTTCCATGTTAAACATTTTTTGTAAATTTACTATTACTTATAACATTTTAGGTGACAGTGGTTACCCTCAAAGAAGTTACCTAATGACACCAATCCTGAATGCCAAGATTAAATGGAGACAACTACACTAAAGTGCATGTTAAGGCCCGAAACTGTATAGAAAGAGCATTTGGTGTACTTAAATCTAGATTTCGATGCTTGTTAGGTCATCATATCCTTTATTTCAGTTCTGTGCCTTCGGCTTGACCTATTGGAGATTACCTACCTTACCTTACAGTACACACATGCTCACTAGTTACGGTCGAATGTCTCTGTATGTGTGATTAGAGCGAGACGCGGCGATAGATAAGTGAGAGACAGAGAGAGACGCTGCGGGGAGCGTGAAGTGGTGCCGGCGTGCGCGGCGCCCTTGGGGGCCTCTTCAGTACGCTTGTTTTACCCGACGATACGCCAGTGCCATTTGCTTAAAGTTGTTATTAAACGTTGTTGTAACGTTCGAAATTAAGTGTTAACACAGGTTTGTATTGTCTCTATTATATTTTTGTTTTTATATTTGTGTATGTATTTTCTTTTAGATGCGAGAGTATAAATTATTAACTGCCAGTTCAGTTTAATACTGAACTGTGAATGTTATTTGTCGGACATCCCATCCACAAATAACTAACCCTGATAGTCAGCCATTCAGCTGCTACCACAAGGGTCAGGTCACTACAGAACAGTGACTTTTATTTGTCGGACATTCCATCCACAAATCATTAACCCTGATAGTCAGCCATTCAGCTACTACAACAAGGGTCAGCTCACTGCAGAACAGTGACTTTTATTTGCGGGACATTCCATCCACAAATGTCTAACCCTGATAGTCTGCCATTCAGCTACTATCGCAAGGGTTAGATGCTGATCGCTTGCTGAGACTCTTTCTACAGATCTCGATTAAGGCATCGAGAACAATTAAGAAATAGAGACGCGCCGCCCGAAAATCGAGCAGAATTGATAAAAATAAGACGCATAAACTTTAAAGAAAAGAATGACGTCCTCAACAGCGCATTACATAGTATCAACCCGTAAACAACACACCTTTTCGACGAAAAACAACTTAACAACTTTATTAAAGACAATGGCGGGTTAACCCACGTTTTCACAAGGTTTTCAAAAATTGTTTCTAAGAAGGACAAGACCAAAACCTTTGGAAAACCTACAATGCTTTCCTCTTCAAAGGGAAAACATTCAACTTGGCGTTCACAACACTTTCCCTCGGCAAGCCCCTCTACCAGCCGT
Source organism: Papilio polytes (assembly GCF_000836215.1). Taxonomy (NCBI): domain Eukaryota; kingdom Metazoa; phylum Arthropoda; class Insecta; order Lepidoptera; family Papilionidae; genus Papilio; species Papilio polytes. Next base: position 5,021,940 of record NW_013526359.1, read on the forward strand.
CAGACGGGAAAAAATGTTGCAGTCAGGCAACGGAATTCCTCCCGAAAGGATAAGAAGTTTGCAAAAGAAAGAAAATTTTGACAATTTCCGAGGGGGTCAACTGAAAGACTTCCTACAATGTTGGCTGCAACTAGGAGCACCCAAAATTGTTCAAAAAATAATAACAGGCTATTCAATACCTTTTGTAAAAAAACCGAAATCTATTCCCTTTCACGAAAACATGGTAAGATTCGAGACAAGAGATTCGCCATCAATGACGAAGGAGCTAAACAATCTTCTTGCTTCAGGTGTAGTAGAAAAATCAAACTCGTCAAGGGGATTTCTGTCTCGACTATTTCTTATCCCAAAAACCAATGGAAAAGTAAGACAGATTTTCGACCTCCGCCGCCT
>NW_013526359.1:5022384-5055263 GCF_000836215.1 Papilio polytes
TCCAATAAAGCAAAGTCACCGCAGATTTCTCACCTTTGCATACAAGAAAAAGCTGTATCAGATGACGGTTCTTCCTTTCGGACTGTCAAGCGCCCCGCTGGCTTTTGCCCGCGTCAGCAAGTGGATTGCAACCTATTTACGGGAAAAAGGTTTCAGAGTTCTAGTTTATTTGGACGACTTCCTATTTGCCCATCAAGATCCGAAAAAATTGGAGAGTCAGTTGCACTTTGCAATCGATCTCCTTCAAAATCTAGGTTGGTGTGTAAACCTAAGAAAATCTGTTCTAAAAGCAACTCAATCAATAGAATTTCTAGGAATTATTTGGAATACTGCCATAAACCAAAAAAGTCTTCCAGCGGCGAAGATAAACCGGATAACAAAAGACCTAGCAGAAGTTATAAAAGCAGGCATGTGGACTTGGCAATCAGGAACAGCACTAATAGGCAGAATAGGATTTGCCTCATTTGTAACTCCACTGGGTCGAATACACTCCCGAAACTTGCAGATAAGCAGTCGCAAACTCTCCCAAGACCAACCCAAACAAAAAGTTGTAGTTTCTACAAAAGCGTTAGCGGAATGCCTCTGGTGGATGCAGAAAATCAAAGCACCGGGTTTGATTTTTCTTCCCGAACCAAGAATACTTGTAACTACAGATGCCTCCAACAAGGGTTGGGGTATCCAGATAAACAATCACCATTTTTCGGGTGTGTGGAAAGACGAACAAGTGAATTGGAACATAAACAGGAAGGAACTCTTTACTGTTCTAATAGCCATAAGCAAATACCAACATATTATCCGAAGTCAGTCAATAATGATACAGTCCGACAACAAAACAGTGGTGTCCTACTTGAGGAATCAGAGTGCGCGGTGCCCTTGGGGGCCTCTTCAGTACCTACCTCCAAAAGCCGGCAAGGGCTTGCTCAGGTCAAGCCTCGGCAAGACCTGAAATAATCGTTTTCTTCCCTTCGGGGTGGAAAACGGTTGTATTATCACCCTGACTATGCAGCCGAAATTGTTATTGCATGTGTGGCACTGCATAACATGCTCATTGATTCGACAAGAACCCCTACAGACCAGGATGCAGGAGTCATTTTGTCCACTGCCCTTCCACAACCAATTGTTGAAAAAGAGCTGGATGTGATAGAGGGGCAGACTGTTAGAGTTAGGCTAATTAATAGGTTTTAGTCTGGTTGAAGAAGCATATTACAATTTTAATAACAAAAAAAGAAAAATTATAAACAGAATTATAAACAAACATATCATTTGTAAAAATATCACACTCTAATAAACGCAGTAATCGACGACCAAGTTTACTTATTCTACCAAAAGTTCGAACTAACTATGGTGCAAAAAACATAATTTTCGAAGGAGCACAACTTTACAACAAATTACCGTCTTCTATTAAAAATGTGAACTCACATAATATATTTAAATCAATGTTATCGCAACATATATTAGAAAATTGTGCAAAATATTTATAATACTGAATATCGGCGACAAGTAAGGTATTATAAATGCAATATTCTCATGTACTTTTGAGAATTAAAGTCTTTAAACCTTAATCAAATCATTAATAAAGGCAAAATTTAAGAAGAATCAGGTAAAGGCCAGGAATACAATTGTACAAAGCCATTATAGATTTGCTACCTTTGAGAAAAAAGGCAATCTTCGGAGGGAAGTTGGAAGAGGAAGAAATAGTTAGTTAACTTTTAGTAGCCATGCCTTTTGAATATGATAGTGTGGTGTCCGCAATGGACATAATTTGTAACAAAGATAAATCTACAGTGACACTGGAGTATGGGAAAAACACATTATTAACCGAAGAGGTACTTCATGTCAAAATATGTGTCCAGATTTATCTCAATTGTCAGGTGCATTAGCTGCAAAGACAGCATATGCCAGGAATGCCAAGCATTATATTAGCCTCTAGAGTATTATTTATGCAAAGTCTGTCACAAAAAGACTTCCAGCACCTTTGTGCTTCTAATGACAACATACATACAACTTTTGTTGTTATTTGAGATCAATTATTTCATTGCTATTGTTAACATTGTGCACCTATTCACGATATTGTATATTAAAAAAATAAGCCAATTTAATTATTTGTCTAAATTGTTATCAAATTAAATGTTTTTTTTTTTGTTAATGTTATGTAGGTGCCTAGAAATTATATTCTAGAACCCTGTAAATATTGGATTCACGCACCACTTTTATTTCATACACCACATTGGCAACGAGGATAAAAATCAGTATGGTTAAGTTGTAAAAGTTGGGAATTTTCTGTTTACTGGTAACTGTTAAAGATCCTTGTAGGTCTATACCATAATTTTATGTGACTAATTCCATTGAGCCAGATAACTTTGTCGTTCTATAAATTCTATTTTTAAACAACTCTAGTAATAAATAACTTAAAAACATTTACGGCATTATTTTTAATGAGAACAAGATGGGCATAATTTTATTTTATTTAAATCTAAACAAGCGCCGTGGAAATTATGACCACATTTAAAAGTCCATAGACCGCCATCTTTTATTAAAACCTCATTCTGTAACGGTAAACCACAAAGAGAACAATCACTTACCCCTTTAAATAATACAATTGTGTTTATTAAGATTTCTTGTAGAGGTATTTCTTCTTCCTTTTTAATAAATAATCTATCTCGAAGTTTCAATCCCCAATGATCAGACATAGCAGCAACTGTCAATGGTAACGCTGTATTTTTTACTTCACCATTTTTAGTGCATTTAAGCAATTTGCATATCTGAAAAAGCAATAAAAAAAAGTTACACACTGTTAAATTAATTCTAAGAGATATCCTTAGTGTGTAATATACTAGTAAAATGTAACAGTAGCTTGTAAATAAACAAGAATATAATAAGTAAGTTGGTGTCTGTTGTCAACAAATTGTTGAGCTGTTTGGCGACATTATTTCTCAAACATTATATACGAGCTGTTGTCCGCGACTTCGTCCGCGTGGTATTAGAAAACATACGAACTATATAAATTACAAAAAGCTACGTATCCCTCGGGAACTGGACATTTCTCTGGGATGAAGCTTATCTCATGTGTACTCCAGACTTTGTTTTATATCTGTGTCAAATTTCAATAAGATATGTTGAATCGTTGCAGAATGATCGAGTGAACATTAAAAAACTAAATTAATGAATCCCACGGGAACCGTAACTATTCCCGGGATAAAAAGTAGCCTATGTGTTCTTCCAGACTATGCTCTAAACCTGGGTCAAATTTCATGGAGATCCGTTCAGCCGTTTAGGCTACAAACGCTAACAAACATCCATCCATATAAACTTTCGCATTTATATTATTAGTAAGAAGTAAGATTTTCTTGTGTAAATAAACAAGTAAATAAAAAAATGTAACTGGCACTAACCTATACATACGTATACTAGAGAAATAGTACAGTATTCCAGTACACTACTATACAGGACAAGAAATGTCGATTCCTTTAACATGGATGATAGTAACTGGCATGATAGTAACTGGCATGCCAGTTAGTGTATACTCATGTCTATTGGTACCAAAGTTTAGATGGATGTATGCATTAATGGTATGGATGGATTGATGTTTGTTAGAGTTTGTAGCTTATACGGCTCAACGGATCTGGATGAAATTTGGCATAGATCTAGGGCATAGTCTGGAAGAACACATAGGCTACTCACTTTTTTTTTAATTCCATGCGGACGGAGCCGCGGGCGAAAGCTAGTGCATGCATAGAAACTATACAAAAATCTTATATATACTAATATTAAAAAGAGAAAAGAATTTTATTTTTGTATGTATTTAAATAACTTTAAAGTACTGGCCTTATTAAAAAAATAACCATTAGCAAACTACGTTATCAGTGAGAAACATAGGGTATTTTTTTTATTGTTTATTGATTTCACGAAGACGAACCGCGAACAATAGCTAGTATTAAGTAAAGTAAAAAATAATTACCTCCAATCTAGATTCTTCAAATTCATAAGAACTGTATATTGTATCGACGAGTTGTGGTACAATTGTGACGTCATACTTCTCATACAAACAGGCCAACAAACAAGAATGGTAGAACTTTATAGTCAGAGAGCCCATGTCTATTAAAGTGCTGTGCTTTTTCATCAATTCAATTGCATTTTTCCCTCCAACTGATTTTATTATCAAAGAACCCAAATCATCCCAACTTAGCATAGCTTTAACTGATATATGATCGAATTTCTTGTTACAATTTAAACACATATTTGCGTGTAAAACTGCATACAATTGGATCGCACGGTCCCACGTGTCTAACGTAAATTGTGGCAAGAAAGAATGTAAGAGAGATTCATCTAACATTTGCAGTAAAATTCTTAAAACATTCAACAAATCTTCATTCCTTCGTAGATATAAAATCTTTCTCCACAAATATGGCATCTTTTTACAAATCTCATAGCATTGTTCTTTAGTTTGACACGACCATTGCCTTTCTATAAACTCATCAATCAATTCCGAGTAAACTGGTATCTCATTGGTTCTAGCAAATGGTAAAGGAAAACCGCATTCACAACCAACATTCGACAGTTTACGTGATTTCACATTTATTGATATGCAGGAATCTACGAAATATTTGTATAATACTTCATCATTTATAATAGCATCTAATAAATCGCATTTGTTCGTTGAAAGGCATAAATATGTTAGAAAAATATCATTAGGAACGAATTTTGATTCATCTACAGCCCCTACTGATATACAATATTGCTCCAAAGAAATCATTAGTTCATAAACTTCACTAATATCACAGGCTTTACTTTCAATTAGAGAGGTTAAATTCGTTTTCTCCATTTCCTTATTAACTAAGCTTAATCTATGATATTGATAAAGCGACCTGCTTATTCTATCACTGTCTGTTGTATTATTGTCAATTTCTATGGTTTTATGACTAGAATCTTTAAAAACGATATCCTCGTCCAATAGTAATGGATGTTCCGTTAAATCTTCAGGAATTATCTTTCTTGGAATTATTTCTTGTACATTCTTTAATGGTACTTCTTGTATACTTTGTCTTTCTGAATTAAATTGTTTAACTTTTTCTTCTATGTCTTCCCATTTATCTTTTAATATCTTTTTGCTAACTGTTATTTTATCTGATACCGCATTACTAAGACCTTTCAATGCTAGTAAAGGGTCGGGCTGCACTGTATACGTTTCTTCGTTAATATCTGATTTTTCTAAGGTTGTTTGCGCATGATATGTGTTATCAACAACATAAATGCCTGATTTCATTTGAGTCGCGTCACTCAATTTTAAACTATCAAGCTTTTCTAATAAATCTTTAATTCTATCCAATGATCCATTGCTTAATTTGTCCTTCAATCCAACTAAAATATGCAACTTCGGTGGAACACTTGATAGCAAATAATCATGATACAAAGCACATAAATCCGCACATAGTGTATATTTTTCATCTAAATAACATTGAATTAAAAACTTATGCAGTTTCATAAATCTTGTACAAATCAGAGATCCATTACTGAGCCAAATGTATAACAAATCATGGTATATCTTGCAATCTATAATATTATCATATTTATCAAACCATAAAGTATCATCTAAATTATGAACATTTAAAAAATATAAAGCTTGTCTATTGAAAGAGAATATGGCACCATTTATAGAGTATAGTTTGGGAAAAATTACAGATTGTCCGTTACTATTTTCATCTGAACTTTCAATTGTGATGTTTTCATTATTAAAAGAATCTGTTGTGACTTTCATTGGTTGTTTAGCTAAAACTTGTTTAAACTGATGGGTTCTCCGCACCATACCATCAACTGTCGCTTCCCATAATCTAGAAGATGGTCTAGCGCAATATATGAGGGTGTTTGAAAATTGCTCTCCGACAGTAAAACCTAATTCTCCATCAACAATACTATATTTCTTTACTTCAGTATAATCTTGTTGACTGTTCTCTAGTTCTCCGTTCAAATTAGCTTTATCTTTTGTTACAAAACAAGCACCAAATTCACCATCTCTAAGTTTTTGTCCAATCTGTCTGTATTGCTCTTGAACAATATTACAAATATAACAGCGACTGAGAGTTGATACAAGTAACATACAATCTTTGGCGTCCAATTGACAAATTCTCGAATCGAGACATAAAATTATTTGAGACGAGCTTTGAAATATTGTTTTAGCCTGTAATTGAGAGAAAAATATATGTTAAAACTCAAAAGCAACGAATTTCTACTGCACCGACTCAATATATTGTAAAATTTATTAAATTAAGAAGACATTTAAACTTTCAAAATTTTTCTTGAATTTTAGAGGCTTTGCCATTACATTTTAATTATACTTAGACAATATTCCAAACAGTATTATAAAGTAACATTATATATAATAAACATCAATCATCAATATTCAAAGATTGAAACTTGTGTCAAATCTAACTGTATTTTATAGTAATGAAGTAGGTCAAAGAATGGTACTTTAACTAAGGTATTGTATAGTCTTAATATTAAAGATAATATCAAAACTATAAAACATGCATTATTTATTAATGTTATAAAAAACTTACAATGAAACTTTGTAATTGAAGCACTGATACTCTTCCAACATCATCACCAGTAAAAAGCATGTTCCCGCACCAAACCATCGCTGTGATTTCGTTGCCATGGTGATCCTTAGAGGTCGCAGAGGAATGCCCTCCGCTGAGAGTTTGATCACAACCAGTGACGGTAACTGTGCCTTTCCCATTTGCAAATCCAATATGTTTTTCATCAGGTGATATTGTTAAGCGAGTTATTGGACCATCCTGAAAATGTTACAAGACAATAACAATCAGACTTATCTAATACCAGATATTCAGTAGAAATAGAAAAAGATGTTTGAGTGAATTGGGAGAGTTTTATTGCAATAACCTATATTAATATATTATTTCATTATTATAAATGTAAAAGTTAAAGTGGATAGATGTTTGTTACTATGTATATCTAGAATGGCTTAATCAATCTCACTAAAATTTGGCATAGATGTTAAACAGACTGAAAGAACACAATTTTTTTAATTCCGCAGACAAAGTAGCAGGCAACAGCTAGTAATACTATGAAGAAAGATTTACATTTTTAATCGACTTTATCAATTTATCTCATTTTTTAAATGTAATTAAAATAAAAACTACTGAACTGATTTCAGAAATTCTTTAATCATTAGAAAGTTACGTTATTACTGGATAACATAGGTTACATTTGTATTAAAAGAAATTATTGTATTGATGTGGACAAAGCCATAGAAGGCCAGTCATAGAGTAAAACAATATAAGAATAAGTATAAAAGGCATAAATTGAAATGTCATATATTTCAGACATTGATATCCTACAAGTGATGGGATCCATTTTTTTTTTGTGAAGTAAGCAAACAAACTTCATGAACATTGAGGCAATCAAAATGGCCACTGCAAATGATCAAATTATACAAAAGGATGAGAGATAAAACTAATTAAACATTGTACAAACCTTATTTGGTATAAGCTGAACAAATTCACAGGGACTTCTGTTATACACATAGATACCTCCACTTGTTGCACCAAACGCTATCAATGATTTTGACACATCAAAACATGTAAACTGAAAAATAATTAAAATACAATTATTTACAATTTACAAATAACCAAAATAAGGTTAAATGTGGATGGCTACACAGGTGATAGACAGAAGAAAGCATAGATGGATTGTGTCAAAAAGGATATGCTTAAGTGAGTGAATTCAGACTGCTGATAGAGATGTAAGTATGAAAGAGGAGTACTGTGCTGACCTTCTGCAATGGCAAGAGTAGGTTGATGATAGCAAAAATACTTCCACTTACTATGTAAATTATCTATATTAATATTATAAAGAGGAAACATTTGCACTTTTGGATTTTTGCATTTTTTTGATTCATACAAAAACTGGGCTGATTTAAAAAAATATTTAATTAATTTATCTGGCATAGGATACATTTTATTATTACTAATGTTTAGGAACTATTGATAAACAGCGTATTTCTAGAGCCCGGCGTTAAATAATCACAATGTTTTAATTTTTCTCATGAAGAAATTGTAAATCTTCAAAAGTTCTACTGTAATGTCCATGGTGGATTTTATCTTTAATTAAAAACCACATGCTATTTACATTGTTGTTTTATTGCTTTCAATATAAATCCTTATCCAAATAAATGTCTTTATTATCAGGAGAATTTAAATTAGAATAAATTTGTCCTTTTCAGTATCTAAATTGGTCAAATACTTTAGAAGATATCGCCAACACAAACGATAAGGATAACCGAAAAATTTGGAATTTTGCATCAGTAGATTTCTGTTAATACGTAGATTACTACTAAGTTAATACGTATTAAGAAGGCTTAATAGTAATGGTTGAAAAAAAAAGGGCAAACGTAGGTCTTGAACTTTTAAACATCACGCGGACGAAGTCGTGGACAACAGCTAGTAAGTTTATAAATAGATATAAAGAAAAAAAACGATACAATAACATCAAGAGAACAATTTTAGTATAGTTTGAAATCTACCGAATACAATCCTGAGATGTCTTTTAGCAATTTTTGATATTTTGCCAATAATTACCTACCTTAATACGATGCACATTTTTTAATGGGTAATTTATAACATCTGTAATATCAGGAAGTTCTTGAAGTATATACGGAGGAAATTTACAAGTCATGTTTTACTTGCATTTTCTTTTCAAAATTCACAATAACATTATTTTAAACAAAATAAAACATTAAATTATCTTGTCACTTTCATAACCTAAACTTGAATGCATGACAGAATGTAACATAGAGCATAAACTAGAGTACACAATGTGCGGGTTACACCTGGCCAGTACAGTTAACAGATAGCTTGGGCGTGGTTAGGAATGACTAAACTGTCTATCAACTGGCACCACCACTGGAACCACATGTTGCTCATTTAACAGAAGTATTATTTGGACTGCGAATCAGGAAATGAGCGCCGTTTTTAGATATGTGGTTTTTAATCTGTCAACATTTTTCAATGTACATTTTTGCGATTTTTGAATAAGAATGTTTTCTGTAAGACCGGAATGACTATGGCGAAAATAAAAAAAAGCATTCCGATGTCGGAATGCATTTACACTTGTAAAAAAAATAAATTGACTGAAGGGTAACTTAATGTGGGATTTTGGGGTTATAAAATTAGTGGTAAAAAAAAATCAACTGCTACCTGGATCTCATTGTTACTGAAGTCTTAAAGTCTTGAAGTCCTGAGTCCAAGGTTATTAGGCTGGCTTAATGTGGAAAAGCAACGCCAATACAGTTCTGCCACAATACTTACCAACTGCACTGGTCCAGTGTGATCTACGTATCACTGGCGCCAGATTTTGTTTAAAAAAGCTAATATAAGCCAAGTAAAAGCTAGATTAAAAGCAGTCCAGTTGTTGAGCGCTACTGTCCAACTGTTCTAGTGTGGACCAGACATCAAAGAGCAAGTAATGAAAAAATACTAAAGAAAATCTACGGTTTTCAACAACAGTCGAAAAATACTGAAACACTTAAAATTCACAGCTGCGGGTATTACAATTTAATATCGACTTTTGCAAAATGAAAGTCAACATTTTTAATATTTCCTTAATCCATGTACAGGTGTTTACTTATAAGCGTAAGTGACCGTTTTAACTGTAGGTCGAACTGTGCAGTTAAAACTGAATGTAGGGGCTTTAAGAAAGTAACAAAAAAAGTATCATCATCACCAGCTCATTATATGTCCTCACCGAGGGGCTCGGAACCTACCCTAAAATAGGGTGACTAGGCCATCGTCAACCACGCTGGCCCACTGCGGGTTGGTTGACTTCACACATATCTTTGAATTTCTTCCCCGATATGTGCAGGTTGCATCACGATGTTTTAAATCACAAAAAAAGTATATAATATGGAATTATTAGTAGCCATAAAAGTAAAGTAGTTTTTAATTTTTAGGGTGAGATACATTTAATGAATGTTATAAACATCTTATGAATAGAATTTAATACAGACAGAGCAAGTAAAAAATTGTATTAAACATTATAAGCCACTATTATTATTCAATGTTAGCATTATAACATTTTAAGATCAATTTTAATCGTATCAGAACCTGCCGCGTTTTCAGCCAAACAAATGTACGATCCTTCGTGCGATTTTGATACATTTTCTAAAGTGAGGTCATTTATGGAATTTCCCCTGAAATAAAAGGTAAAATACATCATTTCTATTTTTTTTATTTATTTTATCCTAAAGGCCTGTCCCAACAAATTGTCAATTGTCTTATAACAATCCAACATGTTAAACATGTGATTTTGTTTTCTTATCTGACAGTGGCGTCGTTTTCAAGTTATATGAGCCTGTATCAGCCAGTCTTGGGACAGGTCCATAGTAAACTAAATCATCATTTACCTTGACAAAGTCGTGAGAGTTGAATTAAGTGCTATAAATTCCCATTTAGTCGTAGGGAGAGGATAACCGAAGTGCACATTACACTGTAATGTTACCGTTTCACCAGCTCTGATCATTATTACTTTGCGTGGCGGTGGATCAATATACGGAGAGACTGAAAAAAAAAATTACCTTAAGTCGACTTATCTACTATTAACCTGTCGTTACGACCGGGTCATGGGCGGAGTGTTTCGCGTGTACAATTTTATCCATCGCCTACAACAACTCTTTTAATATACTAAGCTGTATTGTTTTAACCACTTTCTTGAAATTTCATTGTTTTTCAGAGTATTTTTATAAGTATTTCTATGGTACATTCGCGGAAATCCGCGGAGTTCCACTTTAGAAAAAATTGCCTTGTCCAATGCAACAAGACAAACTCCGCCACATCCTAGAAATCAACTAATAAACACAGTTAGTGCAAACGAAGGGATTATAGTTAATAAAAAAATAAATAGCCGTGTATCAGTAACCGACTTTTTTCGTACAGATATATTTATAAGCTGAGTTGCATTGATTATTCCTTCTCGTCGCCTTTTATGTGTTCAAACTATTGCAGCTCTTAAATTGGAACACGGTCAGTTTCCCCGACTGTACATTGAAAAGCGTTTGACGCTTATATTTTTCATATTGTCACAAACTCACCCAAAACATTCAGTGTTACAATTCGTTCCGCCCTTCCTAAAGAGTTCTCTGCGATGCAATAATAGTTTCCTGAGTCTGTGGATAATGCTCTAAACCTAAAAACCAATTATTATAACTATCGTATTCAATAAATAAACTAACGACCTCATAGTTACAGATAGGAAGGTTTTTTTATAATATAAGGTGGCAAACGAGCAAGGGGCCACCTGAATCCACCGAAATGGCAAGCGACCGCTGTCCATAAATATCCGCAATTGCAGATGCGTTTCCTACCCTTAAATGACGGTGGAGGATACGCATATAAAAAGGCCATTTCCCTTTCCTATGTGTCTCCTCCACCGTCAAATCCACTTTTCCTTCCCATCCTCTCTTAAGGAAAGAAAAGGGAAAGGGACTAAAATTAGGCCTACGGCATCACACTCATCAGACGAAACGCGGTATTGCTTCCATTTCACGCCTGTTTTCAGTGTGGTATTTTAAATTATTTCTTAGGCTAAATCATCATCAACTTGTTCTTCTCGGATGGTCGGCACAGTATCTACTCTTCCATATATTTCTATCGGCCGTCATAATTGAATTCACTCCCTTTATAAGCATATCCCCTTTACAAAACCCATCCATAATTCGGTCCTGTACCTTTGTAGCCATCTACATTCAAACTTAACACTTTCTGGTTTATGTCTGCATCGTCTCGTCGTATAACATGTCCGTACCACGCTAACCATAGACTAAATAAATAAGTGTATTAAATTTGAATATCAACTACCTGAGAGTGTTCCACTCATCCGTTTCGTGTCTACTATCAAGAGGTATGACAACATTATTTTGTTTCTTTTCCCATCTTACATCCGCTTTTGGTATAGCATCGACTTCGCAAGCTAATTCAACATCTTCGTCTCGTTTTACTGTCTTCAATTTATCAGAAAAATTTATTTTCGGTGGATCTAGAAAAATGAAAGCAATAATATAATTTATAAGACGGCTAAAACTCACGTGGGAACTTTCGGTGTAGGCACCGACCAGTTTCAGACCCGTCGGGGGTCCTTCTTCAGGGTGAGTCGTTACCGGATTTATTCGCTATCGCGTCGCGACGGTCACAGACGGTCAGTTTAAGCCGTGTTATAAATTATATAGTATAATGTCTCACGGAAGTTTTAATAAGTTAAAAGCAAAAATGTTTAGCTTAATTGTCATTCAAAATAAAACCTACCTTATCGAATTTCTAATTCCTTTGACTAAACTATCGCATAACTGTTTAGTCGCGCATTGATTCCTATCAGCTTACTTTGTGCGCTCACTACTAGATTTTTACCTGTGCAAACAGTTAAATCGGCTACGAAACAATTGACAACCGACAATCGTACAACAGTTTATTCAAAGATGTACGTCCGCTCTAACCATAAATATATGAAAATTTAGTGACGTGCAATTTGCACCATACCCTTCGTTACCATTTTAATTATTGGATTATTAAAAACTAGCTGTTGCCTTCCACTTCGTGCAATTTTAAGATAAAATGTAGCCTATTATACGTTCGTTTATGTCAGCTACCCTTTAGTGAAAGCCCGGTCTAAATCGGCAGCCGTTTCGGAAATTACCCGGAATATACATGGCTTACGGACAGACAGACAAAAAACAAAATCAGCAAAGCAAATACATCACTCCATTTTTATTATACATATGTGTAGATAATGTGAAATTTAATACTTTTGTTACTCACATTCAACTTTAATAAACAATTCCTTTGAATCCGAACCGAAAATGTTCTTAGCTTCGCATTTGTAGATACCAATATGCTCTGTCTTGATTGACGTGATTTTAAGATGATTTTTTTCAACACTAACCCCTCTAGGGACATCTTCGTAACCATTTTCTGTTTTGAATTTCCAATTCACGTCTGGTACTGGTTCACCTTTGTTAATTCTAAAATTGTAACATACAAGGGAAATGAAAATGGATGTCATATATTTTAATATGGACAATTTGTAATTACAACTTGCAAATTGTAATTGACTAAGAAAGCAAGCTTTTGTAGAAGGGATATTATTCTTACCCGACTGGGTAATTAAACTGAGCACCGTCTTAATCTTAAAATCAAATCTTACTAATCTTACTTCTTAGTATTATATTTTAATATTAGTATTATAAATGCAAAGTTTAGATGGACTGTTATGGATGGATGGATGTTTGTTAAGAGAGAGCCTAAACGGGTGAACAGCTCTTGGTGAAATTTGACATATGTAGACGTAGAGTCTGAAAGAACACATAGAGTTTTTTCCCTACGTGTTTCCACTTTTTTTATAATTTCACGCGGACTAACATGGGGGCGAAAGCTAGTATAATATAATACAATTAATTAGATACTTACGAGCATTCAATATCAACCATATCGTCTAAACGGAACACGAGCTCGGAATCCTTTAATTTTATTTCTGGCAATTCTGTAATGATATTGAAAAAACATTTAATTTATTTACATATTAGAAAAAAAAAACGTTCAGAACGGACGCACACCTTTGATTAAACCATCGCACAACTGTTGTGCGATTGTCGATTGTCTCGAAGCAAATTCAACTTTAGTTGTGCAACTGAAAATCAAGTAGTGTGTGCACGTCCATATAAAAGTGATTTAAGCGAGACTAAACAGTTGTGCGATAGTTTAGTTTCAGGTGTGCGCACTCTCTTACAATACACATAATACGTTTGTACATTTATGAGATTTCATTCTTCTAATGGAAAATTTTTAATCAAAGAAATCGATAAAAATAAATGCCTTCTTACCAATTCCTGATATATCTACTATTGCGGTGTAACTCTTATTTTGAATTTTATTACTAATTTCACATCTGTACTCTCCTGTCAATTGTGGAGTCATGTATTTTAATAAGAGCATACTTTGATCATTTACTATTTCTAAATTGTCTGTATTTTCAACTAACGAATCATTATGATACCATTTTATAGATGCTTCTGGATATGCGTCGACTTTACAAAAAAGTTCACCCTGTGTGGTGTATTCAAATGTAACATCTGGAATAATAATGTTATACAATATTATTCTTTATGGTATATGTTGACGGAAATGTATGAAATCCATCATTGTACATAATTCCTAGGCAATGTATAACTCCTAAAATCGCTTATTGAGAACCCACATATGCTATTTTATTTATAGAAAACATTGTTTTCATGCCTTATTTTGCGATTTAGGAATTCCATACAATTTCTAGCAAATGTGTAAATACCAGGATACGTGTGTATTTAATAATCTTTGAAACATTTTACAAATTGCCAAAACAACTTCGAAACTCTATACTCTTCCTAGACAAAGTATACAATTCCCAGTTATCACACATTTCCGGTAACATATAGATTAAAAAACGACAGTTGTGCTATCTTTCTTACCTTCAGGATATTTTATAACTTCAAATGTTAGTGTTCTATTGACAAAAAGATTCATAGACAAAGTATCTTCACCTTTAGAGGACACGGCGTTACAATTAATTGTACTATTATCGGTCACCTTATTAATATATGCATAGCTTATAAAAACTGAACGTGTCTCGAGTAGAGCATCCTGAAAATAATTCTTGTATACTTTTTAATACTGCAATGAAGTCATGTACAGTGGCGCTATTGCCGACTTTTGCGACATTAACTAATTATTACTTCAGATGTTAATGAACATTTTAAATCGGCTGAAGTCGCGGCGGTCATCTAGTGTTTATTATGCCCTTTACTCATGATCAGTTTTATCTGAACTGTCTGATCGTTTAGAAAAAACTGAGCGTGTATAGCGGGCTTTACATTAAGGAATTCTAAGATACTAGCTGTTTGCGTGCGGATTCATCTGCATGAAATTGTAAAAACTTAATTTTATTGTTTACGTTTGTCAAATTATCAATAGCAAATGTCAAAATGAAATGACATGACACACGTTAGCAATCTTTCATTCTTGATGTTGGTAGCAACTTATGGTCTCGTTCCCACGTTAGGGTTTTTATCCAAAATATTTACACCCTTAGTTTAATGGCGTGAAAATATATAGCCTAAAGCATGACGTAAGTGTAGGGCTTTTTATTAAAAAAGGAATTATTCAAAAATATGCTGTAATTGCTGACATCTTGGGCAACAAAGAAGTGTGTGTTTACGTTTTATTATAATAGTATAGATATAGATTCGTTTTAGCATTATAATGTTTTTAAAATAATTATTAATTATACGAATGACGTATTTGCAACAAATAACTATAGAGATAAGAGTAATTATTAGTAAAAAATAGTAATAAAAGCGCTCGATACTCGATTTTAATTAATTTCTGCACTGCAACTATCAGCTACTACGTTTGTTTTTGAGAAGATAACAACATTGAAATTTCCTGTCCAAAGCCCAACTAATGAAGTTAAAATAAGGAAGTTTTATTTAAAATTGTTATCGTTATTAAGCTATAAAAAGAGTTATATTTTAACTTTTGACATGAAAAACAACTATTATCGATTACCTAATAATGTGTAATTATTATGAGTAAAAACAAATGACAGTCACCTCCGGTGAGATAGGTTAGAGGGATGCCATACGAGCATTGCGTTAACGGCACGAAGTGGTCACTTCACGTTATAACTTATAAAATAATGCCTTAGTTATATACATTTTAAGCTTTTTTACCGTTTGTAATTCACTCAAAGTTTCCATTATTAAATTAACTTATTCAACAAAAGTGTTCCTTCAGATATGAAGCGGAAAACTATTTATTTAAGGTAGCATACGATAATTTAGATTCCATACCTCAGAAGGAAACGTGTTCCCAGTGTCATCGGACCAAGAGATTGTTGGTTTAGGATAGCCGGACACTTTGCAGGCGAGGGTAATGTTAGCCTTGTATTCCACTAACGTAACTTCCGGTTCAATCCATTCTATTTTCGGTTTTTGGATCTGCAGTTCTTGAACTGTAATTACAACACTCATTAAAATAACTACTGACAGTATTAACAAGCTTTTTATTATAATTAAAAGTCAAATATTCCTGTTAAATTAATTGCGTTCTAAACACCATTTATTTATGTAATAAAATACTGGATAATAAGCTCAAAACCTACTCTGGACCGATTTCAAAAATTCATTTATTTAATGTTATAAAATGTTTAAAAACTAAATCGCCAGTACTTGTATTTGTTCAAGCGTACAAGGCCGATAAGAATTGTAAAAACCAATTAAAACCTACTTGGTTTTTGTGGAGTTAGTGTTCCCGTCGATCCTTTTATGATTTGATAGGATTCATCGTGACCGTAAATCTGAAAAACATTAAATTAATACAAGTATATTAAAAAGAAAAGAACATTTAACATCCAAGTTAGTCATGTGGTAAACGGTATCAATAGTCTGTGTACCTGTCACTACGGCCGAATACTGAAACGAAATACAAAAATAACGGTGTTAACTCTATATAAAAATTTACATCTATGATATTGTATGTGGCGCTTACGAAGCGGAGGGTTTAGGATTCCTCAGTATTCGGTCGTGAATCCGCTAAAACATCCCCGTTTCGTCTAACGAGTGTGCTTGTCGGAGTTTTAGTCCTCTTCCCCTTTCCATTTTAGAGCGTGCGCACACCTGCAACTAAACTTTCGCACAACTGTTTAGTCGCGCTTTGATTCCTATGAGATTATATGAAGGTGCGTATACTACTCGATTTTTAGTTGTTCAACTAAAATGAATTGGCAGCGAAACAATCGACAATTCCACAACAGTCTTGCGATAGTTTTATCTCAAGTGTGCGACCGGATAGGCATTAAAATGTAATATTTATTAATCATAATTTAAAATGATATTCTTACTGTAATTTTAAACGATTTCTCGGGTTCAAAGTATTCCCTCGCCGAATATAAACCTAAATTTCTATCTACGATTTGAACATCAATCTTTTTCACATGACGGCCGTCGAATTTTATATAAACCGAGTTTAATTCAATTGATATTTCGGCTACTGCGATGAATATGTAGTTGACGGTAACTGAAAATCACAACACAATTTATTAGTGCAGTTTTCAACAATAACAATTTCAAATAAACTAAAACGTAATAAAACATTTGTTTTGGTTAACCACAAGATACAAAAAATACAGTCGAGGAAATCTGCGTTGTTCCACTTACAGAAATATAGACTGTAACTTTAAGGTGGGACACTGCTATATTACAGAGGGTCGGTGGCTCAGTGGTTTAAGCACTTGATTTGTAATATACAGGTCTTGGGATCGAATCCCACTGTACCAATGTGATCTTCGATTTCATATGTACATAATTTACCCAACGTTCTTACGGTGCAGGAAAACATCGTGATGCCTGCACATATCTTATCATATACTTGGTGTAATTAAACAAGTGAATACAAAGTTAAAGTTACCTGGTAGAGGTAAAGGACTGGTTTCCTTCATGTTCCTCGCCAATTTAGGTGAGAAACCTAATCGAAAACTTACTTCTCTTCTTTTGTAAATTGTCATTAATGATTTCCCTCTGCTGGATATTTTCACATTATATGTTCCAAGTGATGGAGAAATAAATCTTATTACCTGTGCCAAAGATAAAACAATTAGAAATAATTCTACCATTTTCATTTTAATATTATAACGTAAAAATCATAGATATAACATTAATAACAGATCAATTTAATGAAATGTTATTGATTACTTTTACTTCGTAACAGAAATATAGATATATTTCTGTTGCCCTGTTGTTCTATATATATTTCTCAGATGAGAAACTCACCTTGGAATGCAATGTGTTAACTATTCTGTCTATTGGAGGAGTTTCGCCATTTTCGTCTATTATTTCTACATTAAGATACTCGCCAGTGACTACCATAACCAAGTATTTTGTGTAAGCATCGACTGAAATCTGTAAAAAATATTTATTACCACACATAAAGAGTATATTTCCTCCTTTCTATGCGTCTCCTCCACCGTCAAAGCCACTTTCCCTTCCCATCCTTACCGTATAAGAAAAAGATGGGAAGGGAAAGGCTAAAATTAGACCTCCGCCACCACACTCATCAAACGCAGAACTGCTTCCACTTCACGCCTGTTTTCTGTGTGGTAGTATTACACTGGGCGATCCGGCACATTCGTCCAAAGATTTTAAAGCGGGCTCTACCACTGTTAATAATAACTTGAAATATAGATAAATCAACATTTAAAAAATATCACTCACTGTAAATTGATCTCGTCCAAACGATGTTTTATTAGCAACAATCTCAGTCCAATCTGTTTTCATTATTTCTTTCATCATTCTAAATACCTGAAAGGTTACAAATTATGAATATCATTTTGAATGATTCAATAAAGAAATAAACGCCTAAATGTAGCTAATAGCTTTCGTCCGCGACTCCGTCCGCGTGGAATTAATATAGCCTATGTTACTCACAGACTTCCTTTCAAACGGTGAAAAAATTTTAAAATCGGTATAAACAAACAAAGTTTTCCTCTTTATAATATTAGTATAGATGATAAAGTGAGTGTCTAAGTTGCAGTATGCAAATTTTATTTTATTTTTACATGTATCAAATTATCAATAGCAAATGTCAAAATGACAAACCATGGCAACCTTGCTTTCTTAATGTTGGCAGCTTGCAGTTTATGGTCCCTTTCCCACATGAAGGTTTTTTTCCAATTTGTTTATCCCCCAAGTTTAATAGCGTAAAAACATATAGCCTAAAGCGTGTGGCAAGTGAAGGGCTTTTTATTAAAGAAAGGATTATTTAAAAAATAAACTGTGATTGCTGACATCCTACGCCACGAAGTAGTGTGTATTTACGCTTTATTTATTTAGTATAGAAGTATAGCTGATCCTAATTCTGAATACATACAAGAGTAATGTCAACGATTTTAATAACATGAAACACTTTTTACCTGTCGAAAGGTATACAATTGAAGTTTTACAACTGAACCGGAACAGGATCTCGCAATGTCGAAGTATGCATCTATAGTACCCACCACAGACTTGGTACCACTTTGTACACATTCTCCACTGAGAAATATTATGACCTGGAAAATAAAACAATTAGTGTAGACCCTGAATTTGGCAGTACACACCTTAATTTCCAACTGAACAGTAGGACAGTGCAGGTAATTCATATTTTTTATATAATATAAAAAGGCAAACGAACAAGCAGCCACCTGAATCCACCGAAATGGAAAGCGACGGCTGCCCATAAACATCCGCAATTGCAGACGCACATAAAGAGGACATTTCCCCTTCCTATGCGTCTACTCCACCGTCAAATCCACAATTCCTTCCCATTCTTTCATCTCAAGAAAAGGGTGGAAAAGAAAAGACGGGGGAACTTGTGAGACGAAAAACGAATTGCTTCCACTTCACGCCTGTTTTCTCTGTAGCCGTGGTGGAACCGGGCGAGCCGGTTCATTCGTGCGAAGATGTTAAAGCGGGCTCAACCACTGTTGAGTTCAAGACGGGAAAATTCTGACTGTGTACAATTCTTAGTTTTCCATACACACGTTCTTTTTAACTGCACAATCCTACTATTAAGTTGAAACAAAGTGTGTAGCGTGCTTAACACTGAATGCTGCCGCACCTAAAAGTAAATATTACCTGACTGTTTGTGGTTCGGCATAAATTTTCAACAGAGTTTAATTTGTTGTTAATGCTTGCATAACCATCGGTGAATACAAATATAATTGAATTTGGTTTGCTGATTGTCAATGCTCGCTCTATCGCGGGCATAGAATTCTCAGGACATTCATTGCCACCACCGACTTCTACTAAATTTATTACATCAACCAATTTGCTAGGTGTTTGGTAAACAAAAGAAGGACCAAAGCCTGAAATAATTAAGGTTTTATGATTACAATAATTTAATAGAACAAGGTGATGATCTAGGTTAGGTGTAGTGGTAGCTACCATTGATTTTATTTTTTAAAGTATTTAATAGTATACAACAAGATTGCCTGATTGTCACTGTAAACGTAGTAACAGCTGTCACGAGTTAGAAGGTTGCTAAACCGTTGGTTATTGATTGGTCGAGAGAACGTAAGTTCAGAAAAAAGAATATTTTTTCAAACATCTTCTGCCAAACACACCTAAAAAGTCGTACTGACTTACCGGGATCCTCGAAAGGTAACAGAATATAATTATCTATATCAAACAATGGAACTTTCACAACAGATTCAATGTTTGATTTTAAAATATCGATTTCTTCCCGCATCGATATTGTAGTATCTAATACTATAGTGAAACTCCTTTTACCATATTCATTAGCTGTTACGAAAGCTGACAAATATAACACGAAAAATATTAACATTTTTAGTACGTTCCGCATTTGCAAATGAGACGAAGTACAAACTTGTAAAGGATGACATAGTTATACTTGACTATAAATCTAACATCACAGGAGCACTTAAGGGGAAGATGCAATGGAATTGATGTTATTTAAATTTTGCGTTGGTTTTATCTAATTTTAAAACGAAATGTGTTATTTCTTTTAAATCCCTTATTTATTTTTGTTTATCGAAATATTCTACTATCATAACTGTTACTATGTAGGATTACTGTCTCTATTTATTTAAATAAAATGAGCGTGATGACAATATGATTTAATTCGTATTTTGGACGTACACCCGAAGTGAGTAAGAGTTAATTGCTAAAGAGGATGTGGGTTATTTGTTGACACTCATTACTGATATCACAATATATTACGCATTGTTCTTTTTTCCTTATTGCCTGATTGTTCTATCCTTTTACTATGTGTTGTCCGCCACTTCGTGTGCGCGGGATAAAAATAAATAATAAGTTAGCGTTCTCCCGGACTTTGTTCCACTTTATTACATAATTTCACAGAGTTCCGTAAAACCATTTTGTAGATACGTAGGAACAAACAATCCATCTAAACTTTTGCATTAATTTAATATGATAAATATAACTTCTACTTCCACTTAACAAACACGCGATGATATCTTAGTAATATGTGTTGCATACTGATAACCTTTAAATGATACATTGTTGTTACTTGATTTAGTATTAGTTTTTAGAAAATCAACCTTATTCCCTTTTACATTGAGAGCACTATCTAGTGAATAAAAGTCCTACAATATACGTTTAACTGATAGCATTATGAATAAATTATTTATATTTTGTTGCAGTTGAAAGGTACCATTCACAAAATTTTGCGGCAGAGGATGTCGGTTTTGATACCCCACAAATGTATGCAGATAAATTCTTCTTCCGTAGATATCACACTTAAAATGTAAAAATAATTTTTAGCAGCATTCATCATATTTTTACTCTGATACAACAAATACTCATCATCATTATAACTAGCCCACTTACGTCTCCACTAGAGGCTCCGAGTCTACCTTGAGTTGGTGTGTCTATGCCGTAGTCAACCACACTGCCCCACTGAGGGTTCATCATCATCATCATCATCTCCTTATCCTACTCCCGTAGGGTCGGCGCAACAGGTTTTTGTCATCCACATAACTCTATCATACGTCATCTCAGTCATCACTCCCTTTTTGATCATGTCAACTTTTACACAATCCATCCATCTCTTTTTAGGTCTACCTCTACCGATGTACCCTTCCACACTCATAACTAACGTTCTCCTTGTAACATGCGATTCATCCCTCGTCATAACATGCCCATACCATGCTAACCTTTTACTCCTTACTTTCTCTTCACACAAATATTTGAATTTCTTCGCCGTAAGAGCCTTCCTTTTTAAGAACGTCGGATAAATGCAACGATGAAATTCCAATATTGAAAAACACATTAGTATACAGTGAGATTCGAACCCAAGATTACAAGTCATGTGGTCACCCTCTGAGCCATCGATGTCCTATGTTTTGTTTTAATAAATTGGTTTTAATTTGTTATTTCAGTTGAGATAACAAATAAAAAATTAGGAGTATCATACGCGATGAAAGCGACTTTGTGTTAAATCAGAGCTAAAAAAAGTAAAGCTGATCAAGCTATTATTTGCTATTATAAGATTTAATAAAACGAAAAACCAAAGGAAACATTCAAATTTATAAAAAGTCGGTAGTAATGTTCTATAAAATTAGATGTAGGTAGTTTCTATTTTATTTTCTTAGTTATACAATAAATGCAAATTGTATTTTATCATCTAATGGTTGAGCTTAATACTAATAAATAAATGTGTTTAAATAAGGAAGTTTCCAAATGTTTATTTTTAGATACAAAGTTGTTGACTACACCTACATATCCAATTCCAGTAAACGTTTGGGTGCGTTTGATAAATCTGTGAATATTGTGGCCGCGTTCGTGAAAACAATACGTTCCCTTCAGCGTTCAGCCATGAACGAAGGACTGTACCATGTACTTGTGCTATCAATATTATTATGTCCAATCTACTCTCAAACTGTGAAGAACAGTTCCTTAATATTTGTGATTGATAATACTATTTCAATGTCAGCAGAAGTGAGAAATGTACTCAGGAGTGCTGACGGAGTATTCGACGCAGTTTACAATTCCAATAAATCGGAGATTGAAAATGTTATAATTGTTACATTTAATGATCCAGGTATTTATAACATAACATTTTAAATAGATTATAAATTATTATGAAATACTACTTTAATTAAAAATACTACTTTATAAAATTACTACTTACTTTAAGCTTACATTTCCTCGAGTTGTAGTGCAGTTCTTTTTTTGGGTATATTATACGATTAATTGAGATTTCATGGCCCGAATTTGTCATCTTCAGACCTAAAGTAGGAAAAAACCAAAGTGATTTCCCTAATTCGCCTTATGTTATTCCACAATGTTTACAATTTGTGGTAACTTTTCCGAAGAAACTATTACTCCAACAGATTAGTATTTGGCACAGTAAACTCAAACTATTTCTAGATGTATTATAAAACATTGTTTTATTTTACATAAAAAAAGTTTTTATGTCATTAGAATTTCATTGTAATACTATTTTAAAGCCGTTGGTTAGGAAATTTTAGACATACATTTTCTCATATTAGTAATCTACACATTTAGATTGTTTTTCACTTATATTCATAAGAAGGTAGTAAGTTTCGCAAGCCCTCTTAAAGCACTGTATTTGTTTTTTTCTATACCCTTGTATAAATTAATTAATAGCCAAACAATTTCAGATTTCGAATTACGTATCAAAACAAATAAGAGAGAGGATTTCAAAGAATCGTTACGGACTCTTCATATAGGTGGAGGAGGCGATTGCCCCGAAATGGCAATGTCTGGAATTGAGCTAGGCCTACAAAGTGGGGGCCCGTATTCCTATATGTTTGTTTTTACTGACGCCAGGGCCAAAGATATAAATAAGTATGAAAGAGTGAAAAATTTAGCGCTGGAATTAAATACAAAGGTAATATTTTTTTTCAATTAATCAGATATTGGAAAATTACGATTATAAATGTACTTAATGAAATACAGCCATTGAATACTGAACCTACAATAAATCGCATAAAGCTGATAATTGGTAAGCATAATTTTTATTTTTATCATGTAAACACGGTTCCCTACACACACATGCATAGTGTTCTAAGCTTTCTTACCAATTATCAGCTGTTTGCGAATTGTTGAACTTACTTAGTCGTAAATTATATGTTTTACTTTATGTAAATAACGTAAACATGTAATACTAGCTATTGCTTGCGACTACTTCCCCGTGGAGTTAAATAGTAATAAATATACACTATGTTAATCAGTGATAACGTAGCTTTTTATTGGTGAAAGATTTTTTGAAATCGGCCCAGTAGTTTTTGGGTTATTTCAAATCTTTCCTCTTTAATATACTGCTACAGAAGAATAAATGTATTACTTGTTTTAGATTACTTTCTTAGTAACGAAAATGTATTGTACAAGTGAGCCACACATGGATTTCTCAGCTTTCGTGAAGCTGGCCTATGAAACTGGCGGTGAATTCTTCTTTTTGAATAAGAATAATATACCATACGTAAGTAACTACATGATTTCACTTTTGTTAAAGAGTCCCATTTTATAACTATTTAACGTGTTATTTAACGTTTATTTTTTACTAGCTGTTCCCGCGCGGGTTCATCAGCATGAAATTATGAAAATTTTATTTTATAGTTTACATTTGTCAAATTATCGATTACAAATGTCAAAATAACATGATATAATGACAACCTTGCTTCCTTGATGTTGGCAGCAACTTAGCAACTTAGCAAGACAGCAGCGTCTCTTTCCCACATTAGGGTTTTTATCCAAAATATTTACCCCCTAAGTTTAATGCCGATAAAATATATTAAAAAAAAGAATTATTAAAAAATATACTGTAATTGCTGACATCTTAGGCAACAAAGAAGTGTGTGTTTACGCTTTATTATAATATAATAGTATAGATAAATATCTTTTTTTCAGATTATGAAATACGTGATGAAGTTAGTGGATAGTAGGAAGGTTGAAATAATGCAAAAGCAATTTAATGCGACCGATGAGAAGAAAGTTGTGGTAAGAACTTCTTAAATTTTTACATGACATAATAATAGACAGATGGCAGCTTTTGCAATTATAGTTTCCAACTTATCGACAACAAGCATTGAAAGTCTTCATCTGTAGCATTGAAAGTTACAATCTGGACACGAAAATTACACCTGATAACATACTTTGCATGTTAATTTACTACAAATTTAGACTGTAAACAATAATAAACTAACATCAGTCAGACGTGAAGTGGAAGCAATTCCACGTTTAGTCTTATGAATGTGCGTGCCGGAGGTCTAAAGTACTCTACTTCTTCCCTTTTCTACCCAGACAAAAAAGGATGAAAAGGGGAAGTGGATTTCTGATGGGACGAATAGATGGGGAAATATGATTATTCTACCCCTCCTCTGTTGATTAAGGTAGGCGAGGTACTATCTACAAATGCAGAAGCAGATGTTTTTGGACAGCGAACTCTTCACTATTTTGTAAATTCCGGTTTCACTTGCTCCTGTCACTTTATAGACAGTAGTAGAGCCCGCTTTAACATCTTTAACTCGCTCGGTGTAATACCACGACCACCAGAAAACAAGCGTGAAATAAAAGCAATTCATCTGATGAGTGTGGTCCCGGAGGCCTAATTTTACTTCCTTTCCTTTCCACCCTTTTCTTAAGAGGAAAGGAGGGGAAAGAAAAGTGGACTTGACGGTTAGAGGAGACGCATCTGCAAATGCGGATGTTTATGGGCAACGGTCGCTTTCTATTTCGGTGGATTCAGGTGGCCGCTTGCTCGTTTACTACCTTTTATGATAAAAAATACAATAAAAACATATAACTATATTATTATTATGTTTTAAGAATAAAATGACAATTTCAGGTGCCTATAGATCCTTCAATAGATAATGTTATAATGTCTGTCAATGGTGGTGCATCAAAAGTACAGGTAACAGACAAGGATAATACTACAGTAAATACACAGGCAATCACAGATGTTAAAAATTTAAAGGTAAGCAAGCAGCAAAAGAAGTAGCCAAAATAACATTCGTCATTTTGGCTACTTTTTTTGCTGACCACGATCATGATTCTATTCCACATTTGCAAAAACTATTTTGTTTTAAGTTAACTAGGTTTCTACGAATTGGTTCACAAGTTGATTTTAATTATTATGGAATGTTTAATAATAAATTAACGTTTTTTTTAACAGATAATATCATGGAATAATACAAATCCAGGAGATTACACTATAGATGTAAATAGTACGACTAACACATTACTGACAATGCATGGTTCAACTAAAGTTTCTTTCAGTTATGGCTTCTCCGTTATTAAGCCTAATAATTTCAATGAAACAGCAAATAGACCGGTTGCAGGTATTGTAAATAATTTTAATAATATAAATACTAATGAATTGCGATTTGTTTCCAAATCATCAACAGCTCACTATACGTTCCCACTTCAGGGGCTCTTGCTTACCCAAGTTAGGGGTGACTAGGGCATGGTCAACCACGCTGGCCCACTGCGAGTTGGTTGACTTCCCGTGTATCTTTGAATTTTTTCGCCGATGTGTGCAGGTTGCATCACAATGTATTTCTTCACCGTAAGGACGTCGACTAAATTATCTAAATACATAGTGGGATCGAACCCAAGACCTGTAGATTACAAGTCGAGTGCTTAAACCCCTGAGCCACCGATGCTTAAATGATTCCCATTTTAATGCCAAACGATCGGAATGGCAGACGAAAGCTAGTAAATAAATCGTTTAGATTTATTAAAAACGCTTTATTAATATTTGACGTTGTAAAATTTATTAATTTTAATAATTATAACGTCTCTTTTCCAGATCAAAAATCTTACATATTGCTAAAACTAAACACTGAAGGTGATAGAATAAACCTTCGAAGATTAGATATCGTGGATTTGAAGAACAATGTACTTTTAGATAAACTCAAGTTTGTGGCTGAGGAAGATCAGTATTATGTTTCAGATCCAATCGATTTTCCGAAAGATACTTTTAAAATAGTGGTAAATAGTTGTATTAATGAATATGAATTCAATTAAAGTAATGTAAAGTTTAGTGTATAAGTAACATTGGTCTGTGATTTCACTTAGATGGTAGCAGAGGATGAAACGATGAAGGACATAATAACACGTGCTTCTTTACCTATAGAACCGCAAAAAGTACTACCTGGTAAGTAAAGTTATTTTATATCTTAATTTACAAAAATAAAAAACAATTCCTTAAGACTGCCGATATCGAATATACAGTCGTAAAAATCTGCGGTGTTCAACTATAGAAAAAAATTTGTTTATTGCAACAGGACAAACTCTTTAGACAAAGACATTTATAATGCTTTGGTTTTTGTTCCGCGTCTCGTTTCAAAATGTTCAAACGATTGCAGTTCTTAAGGTGGACCACTGGCCACTTTTAAACTCGTCATAATTGCATCTTAGTCAATTAAGTAAAGTAATTGGTAGTTAAATACATATTCATTCCATTCCATCAGGTACTATAAAAAATGAAGCACCTACAGTTACTATATTGGGAGAAACAAAAGTCACAACCTCTGTAGGAAATCCTTTGCAACTGAAATGTAGAGCAACAGGTTATCCTAAACCCGAAATTTTATGGTATGATGTCTTCGGAAGCACCTTGACATCTACGGTAAGTCTATCACGGTATTCTTATAAAGAAAATTTTAACAATCTCTTTTTACGTTGCACATAATTAAAAACATCTTAATATATCCAGGTGTCAACTGTAAGGGAGGAATATGAATTAATAAGTGTGTTAACCATCGAGAAAGTAGAAAAAAGTAGCACTTACATTTGTAAAGCTAGCAATACCATTAACAGTGATGAGAAAAGCGTGGAAGTTGAAACAGGAGATCGTTTTACTGCAGTGAAGATTTCTAAAGGTAAAGGGGTAAATTGATTAAACATTAAATTCAAAATTAAATTTGATGTTTAATCAATTTTTGGCAAAGCTAGCAAACAAACAAGTGGCATCCTGAACTCGCAAAAGTGGTGATGTGACCGCTGCTCATAGATATTTGCAATTGAAGATATGTCTATGTTTGATCTAAGGAGCAGGTTACGCACAAGAAGATGTTTCCCCGTGCTATGCGTCCCCTCCATCTTCGAATTCACTTTCCCTTTCCATTCCTTATAAGAAAAGATAGAGACTAAAATTAGGTCTCTGGCAAGCATACTCAACGGACTAAATGCGGAATATCTTCCACTTCACGCCTGTCTTCTGTGTGGTCGTGGTATTGCACTGGGCGAACCGGTCCATTCGTTCGAATATGACAAAACGGGCTTTACCACTTTTAAAAATGGAATGGGATTAAAATGAAGCCCACATCTTATTAGGCGTAACGCAGAGATGCTTTCACTTCACATATGGTATTTTGTATTAACGCGTATATCCATAACTATTGAATTTATTATTTGGGCAAATTATATTTATTAAATTAAAATTTCCTTCTTTATATTTCACCAACAGATAAACAAATTGAGTATAATAAAGAGGAAAACATATATTGTAAGGTAAATGCTGATCCACCCGCTAAAGTTATTTGGTATTTAAATGGAAATGAAATCAAAGCAGATGATGACTTCGACATATCACCAGATACATCCACTTTAACAATAAAAAAAATGAAACCAAACTATAAGGGTACCGTTTTATGCGAAGTCCGAAACGGTGTGAAGAGACTTATGTATTCTATAAAACTATCACTTTCAAAGTCTGCCGTTGGTATGTTACCTGTGGTGTAAAATATTTATTTCAAAATCAAATAAAAAAATACCTCGTGACGTACATTTTTTTTTATTTATCATTTTACAGAGGGACCGAAAATTGATAAAAGAATAACTGAAATATTTGTGACGAGAGGGTCCAATGCAATTGTATCGTGCAGGTAATGGGAACAAGCGTATTTGTGGGAAAACAAGGAGATTTAAATGTTTATAAATATCTTTGTAGAACAACAAATAGAAGTAGTATGTTTACTCTCTTCTTTGTGAAAAAAAAACTGCTTTAAGAGAAGAAAGTAGAAGTACTTGATACAGATTCAACTAAATAGCAGAAATAAAATGTATAACTAAAGCTTCAGTTATTTGATACAAAACATTCAGAGCCTGTCCCGTCACTCGCTCGATAGAGGCTCAGCTTAAAAATGACGTCACTGTTAGATAAGGGAACAAAATACGATATTTCCATCACATATTTTACACGTCTGATTGTTATCAGACAATTAACAATTTGGTGGCACAGGCTCCTTAAAGTTTTATTTATGTTTAAGGATTTTAAAAGGGACACAAAAACCAGTTATTAAATGGTCCTTTAAAAGTAAAAATAATGACTCTTTTCATGATATTAAAGAGTATAAAGAGGACATTTCAATAGAATCAGTAAGTAACAACGACGCCGGCACCTACAAATGTGTTGCGACAAATGAAATTGCTGAGGATTCTCACGTTTTAGAATTAATTATTAATTGTAAGTAGCTTTAATATTATTTGACAAGAAAAGAATAGCAGTATAGTTAAGATAAAAATAAAAAATGACATCGTATAGCTTGCTGCTTATTTCTTCTGCAGGCTATCCTTGAATCTTAAAATCTTTGCATGGGCCCACTTTACTCCTAGTGTTAACCGACATTCGTCGAATATTGTTCCAAAATTCTTTAACCTTTTGATGCTATGTGATGATTTACTTACCAATTATATATTTATTTTTCAGATGCTCCAGTCGTCGAAGGTCAAAACAATGTTACTATCATTCAAGAAGCCGGACGAAATATTTTAGTAACCTGTGATATAAAAGGAGAGCCAGCCCCGACTATTAACTGGTTTTTTAATGGTCTAATGATCCTGAACTTGGAGCCTTATCAAATAGACAACCATAACACTTTAAGGTTAGATTATTTATTAAATTAAACCAAAGTTATTTAGATATAATAATTTAGATTCTAAGTAGGGCATAAAAATAAAGAAGATTTTTTTTAGAGTAAACGAGGCCAAATTTATAGAGAGGTGTCTAAATAATAATAATTAATAATGTTTAAAAGTAGTTTTCACTAATTTTCAACCAACAAAACCAAAGTTTCAACCAATTAGACAGTAGTCAGTTGCACAAAGAAAAGGAAAACATTAAACTGCTATTAACTATGTACTAATGACTTTTTCTTGCAGTTACATCTTTGGACAGTGCCAGATTCCAAATTGTATACTGCCATGAGATAATTAAACAATACTTGTTAATTGCAATACTTTAAAATATTTAATCAATGTATTTTTCTTTTTTAATAATCATCATCATCTTCCTCCTTATCCAACAAGATTTTTTCCTCCACATAACTCTATCATACGTCATCTCCGTCATCACTCCCTTCTTGATCATGTCACCTTTCACACAATCCATCCATCTCTTTCTAGTCTACCCCTACTGATGTACCCTTCCACATTTATTCTTCCTGTTTTTTTTATGCAATATATAATGACTATTTTTAATTACTGTAATTAGTCACGCAAATTTGCCGTTTAAAATATGTAGGTAGTTATTTACTTTTAGATTGAAATATTTTGTTTTACAGTTTTGAGGCGTCTGTTGACAATATGGGACAATATTCATGTGAAGGTGTTAATAAATTAGGATCCGTTAAAAAGATTGCAAACATAAATGTATTTGGTAAGTTTAAAAATAGATGTTTCTACTTCGTATCACCTGAACGTCTAAACGAATCTCACTGAAATTTGATACAAATGTAGAACATAGTTTGAAGAAACACGTAGGATACTAAAGCTTAACTGTGCACGAATAGAGTTCCGGACGACGGCTAATTTTATAATTTCGCTTACAAAGGGAAATATTAAAACACTAGCTGTTCTCGTGCGGCTTCATCCACATAAAATTATGAAAATTTTATTTCATTGTTTACATTTGTCAAATTGTCAATTACAAAAGTCAAAATGACATGATGACTACCTTGCATCCTTGATGTTAGCAGCAACTTATGGTCTCTTCCCCACATTAGGGTTTTTATCCAAAATATTTACCTCCTAAGTTTAATGGCGTTAAAATATATAGCCTTAAGCGTGACGCAAGTGTAGAACTTTCTATAAAATAAAAATATTCAAAAATATGCTGTAATTGCTGTCATAGGCAACAGAGAAGTGTGTGTTTACGCTTTATTATAATTATAATATATTTAAACATGGTTTGTTAATTTTAATTTTCAGAGAAACCTAGGCTGACCAAAAATTCAAGTGTAGAGACAAAGAATATTGAGTTTGGAGAGCCGTTAAATTTAATTTGCCCAGTCAAAGGATATCCAACACCAAAAATACAATGGTCATTCGTTTCATTTGACGGTAATCCGAGGAACGTAAGGTAAAGATTTTTAACTAGGTCTTTTTGACCCTCTTGGTGGGCGTTATCGAGTGCGACTGTGGAGAGTCCCGAGATATCCGAAGGAACGCATCATGACTCATTACACTGGGATTCTATACGAAGCTGGGGAGACGGAATTCTCCAGTTGAACTAGCAACTATAAAGTGATCTGGGTACGAATTCCGCAATGTACCAATATCATGTTTTTCCACATTTTCACGGTGAAGGAAAATATCCTGATGCAACCTGCTCATATCGGCGTAGAAATTCTATCCTCTATCCTCCGCACACTATCCTCCACAAGTATGCCAAATTTTATGGAGATCCGTCCAGTAATTTAGGCCTCAAAATCTAAGGAACTTCCATCCATCTGAACATTCGCATTTATAATATTAGTAAGAAATAGGATTGAAAGATATTGAATTCCATATTTCGCGAACATAATGTAATTTTATAGTTGATAACGAGATTTTTTTTAGTAGTTAGTAGTCATTTGTTTCAAAATTCAAAGTTAAGGGTACATTGTCAAATTTAAATGGATCGAGAATATAAAAAGATAATATTTCTATTTCCTACATTAAGATGGATGTGTGGGGTAACACGAATGGATAAGATACGAAATGAGTATATTAGAGGAAGTTTGAGAGTAGCCCCCGTAGTAGAGAAGGTAAGAAGTAAAAGGTTAGCATGGTATGGGCATGTTATGAGGAGGGATGAATCGCACGTTACAAGGAGAACGTTAGATATGAGTGTGGAAGGGTACACCGGTAGAGGTAGACCTAGAAAGAGATGGATGGATTGTGTAAAAGGCGACATGATCAAAAAAGGGAGTGATGACTGAGATGACGTATGATAGAGTTATGTGGAGGACAAAAACCTGTTGCGCCGACCCTACGGGAGTAGGATAAGGAGATGATGATGATGATTTCTATTTCCTATACATCCACAAATCAACTTTTGTTACAGAAATATTAGCAGCAATGGTCAGATACAAATTCCAGAGGCTACTATGAATGACGACGGTTACTATACTTGCATTGTAAATGATTATGATAGTGAAATAAAATATTTGTTCGAAGTTAACGTTAAAAGTAAGAATTTAATAATGATACTATTTATTTATTTTACACTTCGTTGTGCTTTAATACTTAAAAGAGCGAATAATCGTTCTTTTACTATAATTAAAACTAAATACATATTTATTAATGACTAACTTTAGCTCGCGAGACCGTCCGCATGGAATTAAAAAAGTAATTAGCTTATGTGTTCCTCCAGACTATCCTCTACAACTGAGTTAAATTTCATCGAGATTTGTTCAGCCGTTTAGGCCACAAACTCTAATAAACATTCATCCATCTAAAATTACGCATTTATAATATTAGTAAAATTAATAAACTTTTAATTATTAATACAGGCTTACCTTTTCATTATATGAAGAAAATACAGCGTATATTTCTTGACTTCAGTATATATGTATAGCTTTTTGCATTGCTTAATTTAAAACATGCGTTAAATTTAAAACTTTTCACAGAATCAATCAAAAGGACACCAAAGAAAATTGAAGCTATTGAAGGCGATAAGTATTTAAAAATACCGTGTAAACGTGCTGCAGAGCTAAATTCAACAATAACATGGTACAAAAACGACGCACCCATAATTATAGGTCAGAATTTACAATGTCATTTATTGTATATAGCTATTGACCGCAAGTTTGTTTGCGCTCAATTAAAAAAAAAATAAGGAATAGATTATACAGTGGCAGACCTTTCTTTAACATCTTCACACAAATGATCCGAACTCGCCTGATGTAATACCACGACCACACAGAAGACAGGCGTGTAGTGTGAACTGAGAGGGCCATGCGCGACAGGTCGGGGGACCAGTCGCGCCGAATGTGGCGGATGTGCCCCCTCTCGTGTTCCGAGGGGGCCATCATCGTAGGGT
>NW_013526359.1:5055327-5085304 GCF_000836215.1 Papilio polytes
CCGCAGCATGGACGGTGAAGTGCGTAAATGCATTCCCCGCGACAAAAAAAAAGACAGGCGTGTAGTGGTAGCAATCCTGCGTTTCGTCTGATGGATGCGTGCTGGAGGTCCAATTACTTAAAATATTTTCTTTTTTCATCCTTTCTATGCTACCAGAATTAGGGGGTGAAAATATTAGGAAAATTTGTCATGTGAAAGCGGGATAAAACCTATAAGCCAATAGCAGTAAAGAAGTAAAGTTACTCATAAATCAATCGAGCTAATTGCAAGGACCTTCGATGTTACTCGCGCAATTGAATTTCGATATTTGCTATTGAAAGTTTTAAGAAATGTAGACAATAAGAAGTTATTACTATACTAGCTTTGTCTGTCTTTTGAAATTCTTGCGCGTCGAGTTACAAAAAAAAACAAAAGTACACAGCCAATGTTTTAACATACATCTATGCAAATATGCCGAATTTCTTCGAGATTCATTTTTCCGTTTAAAAGATAGCATCTAACAAACATATGTACATCTATTTAAACTTTCGGATTTATAATATTAGTACGATTAGTAGAACCGTCAGTTGTTTTCGTCTACAAGTGTAGTTAAACAAACAACTACATTACTACGATGTCTTGCAGGTAATGAATGGCACTCAATGGATTCAGATGGAAGTCTGATTATCAAAAAGGTTAGAAATACTATTGCGGGAATATACAATTGCATGGCGCAAGATTTTAGTAAAGTGTTAGAGACTTTTCAAGTAAACGTTGCAAGTAAGTTTTTTTGTACTCTTTACTAGATCCGTGAAATAGGACTTTGTCTAATTTGCATTACATCTATTGTATAAAAAGTAAGGAAAGAGAGAAAGTTGATGTGTTAATAAAGCGTATCTATCTTTAATACATCCTGATCTCAAACAGCCTGTTTCATATTTTAATTGGTCTTAAAAATTTGATGAAAATAACTTTTTTTGGCACAATAAATTAATATGGTAATTACCACCTTTTAAAACAAAAGTAAGTAGTTTGCTCTAGACTATCTACATCTGTACCAAATTTCATCGAGATCCGTTAAGCAGTTTAGGCTTCAAACTTAAACAAACAATAGTAATATTAGTGAGATTATTATAACGTTAAAAATATTTTCTTTTGCAGAGTACCCGAATTTAAGACAAGGTTATACGGTAGAATACTTTTTAGAAGATAAAAATGCAACAGTTCAATGCAAAGCAGCGCAACCCACTACAGATATTCGGTGGTACAAGGTGTACAAGGTGCGTTTTATTTCCTTTTTTATTCTAAACTAGCTGTTCCGGTGCGGCTTCATCCGCGTGAAATAATGAAAATTTTATTTTATTGTTTACATTTGTCAAGTTATCAATTGCAAATGTCAAAATGACATGACATGACATGACATGACATGACAAACCTTGGCAATCTTGCTTCCTTGATGTTGGCAGCAACTTATCGTCTCTTTCCCACATTAGGGTTTTTATCCAAAATATATACCTCCTAAGTTAAATGGTGTTAAAATATATAGCCTAAAGCATGACGCAAGTGTAGGGCTTTTTATTAAAAAAAGAATTATTCAAAAATATGCTGTAATTACTGACATCTTAGGCAACAAAGAAGTGTGAGTTTACGCTTTATTACAGTAGTATAGATTTGTATTTTTAAACTTCTCATTCATTTAATATGTAACAGTATAAATTAATAAAATTACCCGACCTTCGGTTAATAATCTACAGTTCTATTACTCAATTTAACACAGTTTAAACACACACTACTTTGTGGCGTAGGATGTCAACAATCACAGCACATTTTTTAATAATTATTTCTTTAATAAAAATCTCAACAGTTACGACACGCTAAAGGATATATATTTTCACGCTATTAAACTTAGGGGGTAAATAAATTGGAAAATACCTTCATGTGGGAAAGGGACCATAAACTACAAGCTGCCAACATAAGAACAGCTAGTGAGTAACTAGGTACAGAATATATCTTGTTTAGTGACCCTAATATTTCTTTTTTAGACAAAATATCTGGCTGGTTTTGATAAAAGTTTGACGTGGAATCCATATAAAAATAATCTAAGTGGAAAATATGTATGTCGCGTGGATAATGGGTTCCAATATAAAAATGACGGAGTTGACGTTAAAACGGGATCTATACCAAAATTCCAATTTGACACAAATTCTCAGGTAGACAATGTGCCGTTTGACCAAGAGGCATATTTAACATGCGTACATATTGGTTTGCCGAAAACAGAGGTAATATTTTTAATAATCTGTATCCATAAATACATATAATAAAATTGGAATGTCTGTTTGTTATATCAAAACAAAAATCCAGATTTCGGGAAGATGATGTATTTGCATAGCTGAAAATCACATTTAATTTTTTTTTGTCTGTCTGTCTGTCTGTTAGCCCCGTTTGTTCCGGGTTTTCTCAGAACCAGCTGGGCTGATTTCGACGGGACTTTCATTGGGTAGCTAACATAGACGGGCATATCATAGGCTACTTTTTTAAAATACCACGCTGTCTGGCGACCTGATCGCTATCTCTGGAACGGGTGGACCGATATGGACGGGACTTTGACTGGAAGGCTACCTTCCTTAAAAGGTAGATGCCCATGGGAATGTTCTGTGCTAACAGAGTTTGCGGGCGACAGCTTCGTTGGTTATAGAACTCAGCGATGTTTTTACAATAGCGCAAATTTGTTACCTTTTCTACAGAAGTTCTGATTTTTTTTTATTTGAGCAACGACATATAAGAAATGTTGACTTTTAACTCATCTTTAGAAGTTGTTAATGTTAACAAAAAATCAAAAACTATGTCTCATTGAATAGGTTTTATGGTGGAAAAATGATATAAGAATGAATTACGACGACATGACCTATTCTGTTCAGAATAGAGTAAGCGATCAAGGGAAATACAAATGTCTGGCTAAAAATAAATTTGGAAATATCAGTAGGGAATTTACTGTAACAGCTAATGGTGAGTGAGTATAAAAATCTTTTAAACCACTTTTTTATCTTTACAAATATTTCCCACGCAGATAATAAAGGACAATAGCAAAATTTTAGATTACTTTTTTCGTATCTTAAAGTGACTTATTCAGTTTTCCAGCAAGTCGTGTTCGTGATGCTAGAGATTCTTCGATCGAAGAAATTATCGATAGTCGGGTAAATTAAACCGAACTTACATACATAAGTTACGTACTTTAGGCGCTTAAGGCTTAAACGATGTGTGAAGTTCTGTCATTGTCCTTTATAATATTAACAAGATAGGATACTTAACGAATTGACTACTTACTTAACGCCTTAAAGATTTCTCAAAAAGGAGTAATGTTAAGAACAAACAATTTACCCATATAGTTATTCTTGGACAATTTACATGTATAATCACTGAATACCACGATGTTGCACTTACAGAGATTGCCCCGTCATAAGATAAACGCCATCTCGTCTTACAATAAACATTTTTGAAACATTGAGTATGAAAATGACTAGTTAATAATAAAAAGCAGTTACCACTGACCGAACACACATTAAAAAGCTGCGTTTATTTTGTTATTGTTCCGTTTCGTCCACTCAACGCTTACAAAACATTCAAACGACTAATTTCTAAAGTGAAACATGCCAGTTTCTTTGATTGTACATAAGTCGACCATCCTAAATAGTATTGCCTTCGTAAAATTTCGTTTATTATGTATCTTCAGTATATTTCTATTATAAATTTGAATTGTTTGTTATTGCAGATTGCTTGTTAAATATAGAAAAAGATTTTGATAGATATCGTCCACTTATACTTACCAATACTTTCAAATTACCGGATTTCTTTATAAAAGATAGACATTTAGCGATACCCATTGGTACAACGGTGCAATTTTTCTGCAATGGAACATTCAATAAATTTCCTCAGCGAACAGTAAAAGCAACATGCAGAGAAGGTACAACTTTTGAAATTAATAAAGAACTCGTTGACTATCGTACATTGAAGTGTAAAGAAGCATTACAGATAGTAACAAACCCGATGGAAAGTACAGAACGTTGTAAAGGAACACTTTATCAAATCGGTATACAATCTGTATTTGATTTCATAGAATTGTATAAAATATGCTCTGACGGGACACGTAGAAGCTTGTACACTGAGCACATTTTAAGACCTTGGGCTGCAGGTGTAAAAGCGGCAAGTATGCTTGAAGAAAAATGGTTTCATAGTGACATGCTAAGTTACAATCAAAACGAAATCTACGATTGCAAGCGACAGAGCGATAATATATCTGCAGTACTAGGCCGATCACTATCTGGTAATGAAGATGAGTGCTATATTCCCACACAGCTTATAAATGAAAAAGACGTACCGCCTGGTTTTCCACAACTGTTAACATACAGCTATCTAAATGTTGTCCCACATTGGAATTCTGATGCTGCAAGAGTAAGTATTTTTATTGTTAAAATATCACCAGTTGGTTTTAATTTAGTAACCAAAGTTTTAATGCAGCACCATAGCACAAGGGGTAGAAAACAGAACTTTCGTGACGAGACAACTTTCAGCTAATGTTTGTGTTGTTATTGTATAATTATACAATCATTCGCGCCTATAGTAAACGCTAATCTCAAAACGGCTCAACGTATCCATATATTTTCTATATGAATTTCAAAATGGAGTATATTATTTTCTGAAATAGCACGTAGCCTACAAAGGTATCTTTTTAATTCCGCTCGGAAGAAGGGGAATAACTAAAAATCAAATAATAATTTGATACTAATAAATGAATTATTTCCATTTCAGTATTGGAAAATTATAGAAAAAAAAGTTAGGAAAAATGCCAAAAAAAGAATTGAAAAGCGAAATATAATTGTTACAACAGGAGTAAATTATGACGTTCTTAGAGGACAAATTCAAATTAATATTACCGATGAAGCTGGAAACTCTATTAAAGTACCGACATTTTTATGGAAGGTAAAACACATAGTTACAATTTTATTTGTGTTAACTATTATATTTAAAATAACATGAAAGACATAAAAGTTCATCCAGGCTCCCCTTTGTGACTTTATACTCCACGTCTTGGGCCGCTTGCTAAATATATTAGAACTTTTAACAGTGGTAGTGCCCGCTTTAACATCTTAGCACTGCAGGGCCGGCACGCCCGGTGTAATACCACGACCACATAGAAGACAGGCGTGAAATGGAAGCAATTCCGTGTTTCGTCTGATGAGTTTGGTATCGGAGGCCTAATTTAAGTCCCATTCTCTTTACCACCCTTTTCTTATAAGGAGAGGATGGGAAGGGGAAGTGGGTCTGACGGTGGAGGAGATGCATAGGAAGGGGAAATATTATTTTTATGTGCGTCTCCTCCTCCGTCGTATAAGGGTAGGCAACGCATCTGTAATTGCGGATGTCTATGGGCAGCGGTCGCTTCGCCATTTTGGCGGATTTAGGTGGCCGATTGCTCGTTAGCCACCTTATGTTATAAAAAAAAGACATTGATTAATTTACGCCAAAAAAATTGTAATCAAACGCACAAATTTCATTGTCTAAATTGTTTACTCTGTTTTTGTTAACATTTGACCTTTCAGGTGATTAGCGATACGTACACATCTTCTTCAGTAGTAATTGTCCAAATCAATGTTCCGCCATCCTTGATAGACAACATAGCAACATATCAAGTCTGCATTAGCAAATGTGATGAAATACCCTGGATAACAGGAGAAATTGACGAGAAGTACTTAAAAAGTGGTTTTATGCTTTGCTGTGACATTACTCAGTTCGAGAAAATCTTTCAATTTACCAATTTAAGTCAAGGCCGTACATGGCTTTTAAGAAGATTTGAAAATTAAAAAGTAAATTAACTTCTTGTTTGTTTTTCAACATCAACCCAAATTTGCTGCATCACTACGAGTTTGTTGATATCATTGAATCTCTTCAGCGATGTGTAGTTTTGATCACGTTGTTGTTTGTTTCCTTCACCGTGAGAAATTGTTCAAATGTACATATGAAATTTGAAAATTTATTAACATTCATAATGAGATTCGAACCCATGACAGATTACAATTTAAGTAACCCCTGAGCCAATGGCTGATGAGCATTCACAATATTAGCAAGACGTATGTTTTACGAGAAAATAACTAATTTATCAATATAACCCTGACATATCCCCTCTAGATAGCTCTTATTATAGAGATAGAGCTTTGTTCTGACAAGTGTTATACGTAACTTAATAGTGTACTGTCGACAGCGAAATTGATCAGTCGTGCAAAATGCTTATTAAAATTAGTTATGTATTTTTCACACTCGGTATAAATAGTTTTTTCGTATACGGACAATTAGCAGACCAAAAGAGCAGTTTCGCTTTTGTAATAGATGACACTGGATCAATGTACAATGAGATAGAGCAAGTGAAAGTTAAAACTGAATTAATATTCGACAAGATTGTAGAATCTGATTCATCACAAATTGGAAATATTATTTTAGTGACATTTAACGATCCACGTGAGTATTTTTTTTTTTTTCAAATCAATTATAAGTGTTACTGCTGTGACCATAATTTTTATGTGATGGTAGGTAGTTATATTTATTCTTTATGTGATCAAAGGTCTAACAAGTAATGGGACCCATAACAAAGAGTTTTATCAGTGGTAGTGCCCGCTTTAACATCTTAGCACGATTGGGCCGGCACGCCCGCTGTAATACCACGACCACACAAAAGACAGGCTTTAATTGGGAGAAATTCAGCGTTTCGTCTGATGAATGTGATACCGGTGGGCCAACTTTAGTCCTTTTTTCTTACCACCCTTGTTCTTATAAGAAATTGATGGAAACGTGAATTTGACGGTTCAGAAGACGCATAGGAAGGGGAAATGTCCTCTTTATCTGTGTCTCCTCTTCCGTCGATTAAGGGTAAGTATGGGCAGCAATCGCTTCGCCAATTTGGCGGATTCAGGTGACAGTTTGCTCGTTTGTCACCTTATGAGATGGTTAGGAAAACCCCGGTATCTACGTTATTAGTATTCCAACGTATTCTGGTTAGAAGGTGGTAGAGGTATTTCTTAATTCCACGCGTCCAAAGTCGAATGCGAAAACTAGTCAAAATATAAAATATTATATTCAGATATTTCACGAACTTAGTAGCGACTTTATTAAATGTTTACATTATTTTTATCAACAGTTTGATAACAGGAAATACGCCGGTATTCCCCATTTGTAAAACACAACAAAACTGACGTCACATACGTTTTAATTTATTACAAATAATGACTCCTCTCGTAGATAAGTAAATGGTCATATAACAAAGGGACTTTTTATTATCATAAATATATTAAGGTATAATCTAATATTATAATAATAATATCGGGCATTTCGATTATTTGAGATCTACAAGAATATGATAGTTAGCTATTTTGAAAAGTAACTATAGTGTGTCTAACTAAATTAGATTAGTTTGACAATTCACTTCAAATTTAGTAGGGATGGTTGTGTAAAATCAGTCATGAATCTTATCGATTTTCGATTTTTATTCTTATAGAAGTTGAAATCGATAGATTTATAGTTATAATTTATGAATTTAAAAAAAAAACACTGTTTTCTAAAATTAATAAAGACCATAACAAATAATGAGAGTAAATAAATGTTTATTACTACTACAGCCGTACATAATCGAATTGGATTTCGCTATTATTTCTGTCATCGCTAAATTCTCTACACTATAATCAATACTAGAATTG
This sequence comes from Papilio polytes, assembly GCF_000836215.1. NCBI lineage: Eukaryota > Metazoa > Arthropoda > Insecta > Lepidoptera > Papilionidae > Papilio > Papilio polytes. Next base: position 5,063,049 of record NW_013526359.1, read on the forward strand.
TCCGATAAATTGGCATATAAGAAAAAAATAATTTTAGTTGAGTTCGATAATTATTTAAACCGAATATCGATAGTTCAAAATTGTTCGTTATGCGTGTTGGTTACGTCACTATGATACCTGTCTATTAAGTATGGCATTGGCCTTCATACAAATTGAATTAGATACTTCATATGCGTCATTTATCAAGTTAATCTATCTTATTTAGACAAAATATAACTATCTCATCTTCAAGGTGTCATACTTTGACTAATAAAGAGACGGCAACTGCACAGGTGAATATCGCCATTTTTATAATATACTAGCTATCGCCCGCGAGTCCGGCCTCGTGGAACTAAAAAAAAACAAAAGCAAGTAGCCTATGTGTTCTACTAGACTATTCTCTGCATATATACCAAATTTCATCGAAATCCGTTCAGCCGTTAAGGCTACAAACTCTAACAAACATCTATCCATCCATCCATCCATCTAAACTTTCGCAATCAAATTATTAGTAAGACTAGTAAGATTTAAATGGTTTAATAGATATTCGAAAGGCGCTCGTAACTACAGACGAAAATGAATTCAAGACAGCTTTAAACGCCATTAAGGTTGACGGTGGTGATGATTGTCCGGAGATGGCGATGAAGGGAATTGAGGAGGCTTTGTTAAATTCCATGCCAGGTTCATATATTTTTGTGTTTACTGACGCTTCGGCTAAGGACTACGGTGAATTCCCAAAGATTAAAAGAATGGCACTCAAACAAGGATCACAGGTGAACTTTTACAAACAATTTATACCTGAAAATAGTTCATCAGTAAAAGGTAAAGTAACCTCACTTAAAGGTTATCTTTACGCAATTTATGATTTCTTTTATAGATTGTAATCGTGTTAACGGGAGTTTGTCCTCCATTTCTTGAATCTGATCCAGCTTACAAAGTATACCATGACCTTGCTTTTGCTACCTCAGGACAAGTATTTCACATTGATAAAGGCGAGCTTGAAGAGGTAAAATTATGATCTGTAATTCTATGAAATGAAGTTTGCATTGTGATTTTTTTGAATTGAGGAAAAATATTTTTATACCGTAATGTGGAAAACAAGCGAGCGGTCAACCGAATCCGCCAAAACGGCGAAGCGATCGCTATCCATAGACATCCGCATATAAAACGATCAACTGAAAAGGTGACGCACATAATAACGATGTTTCCCTTTCCTATCAGACTTCTTCACCGTCAAATGCACATTTCCTTATAAGTAAAATAAGTGGGAAGAAAGGGACTAAAATTCAGACTCCGGCACTCACACTTTTAGACGAAACGCTGAACTATTCCCAATTCACGCCTATCTTCTGTGTGGTTATGGTATTCTACCGGGCAAAGCGGCACATTCATGTGAAGATGTTAAAATGGTCTCTACCATTATTAAAAATATTATATACTGTACTAATATCAAATAACCATTTGATATACTTTTAGATATGAAAGAATAAAGTAGAACCTTGTTGTGTGAATTCTTCTTAAGAAGGAAGATAAAGAGGAATTACAAAAATAAGTTTAAAGTGTTTAATGAAAATGAAAAAATGTTTCAGGTGTTAGATTTCGTTGGTAAAACTCTTGATGAAAGACGAGCCGTATTAACTTCTGCAGTATTACCACCTGGATACAACAATACGTTAAAAGTAAGTTTACCATGATTCTTGTGAGCTTACTAACATAAAACTTTGCTTATTGTAAAAAAAATAAATCTAACTAGCCGACTTTACCTTTACAACATTAAAAACTAACTTACGCTTAAATTGAAGAATTATTAAATCGCAGTGTTTAAAATTTTTTAGCGCACAAAAAAACCTAGCATCTTTTGTTTCCACCAAAGTTTCATAGATTACAATTAGACTATAACACTTCTACGATATTAACAAATTTCTATTTAACGAACAAATCAAAGAGGACATCATGATCATGTTCAACATAAGTGACATTTGTTTATTCTTTCAGCTTCCTGTTGACAAAGAAATTAACGATATTCACATATCTGTGTCAGGCTTAAAACCAAAGGTTAAACTATTAAAACCAGACGGAAGTGACGCTAATACAACAGATATCTTCAAAAATGAACATACTGTGGTAAGATTTTTACTTTCTTTGTTTCACAAAACTACCCTTCTCTCTACGGAGAGTTGCTCCAATTTGTACTTTTTTTTATGACTGAATGGCCACTGTTTGCCTTGAAGAGGCATTTACAGATTCACCGGGCTTGAGGTGGCCGAGTGCAGACGGCGCTTAGCCTAAACCTCGTTCAATTAACCGAGTCAATCTGAGTTCACTCCCTCATGTACATCTTCTTTCACTAGATACGGATGTATTTCTTCTACAATTGTAGCCATCCTCATTCAAAATCCTTACTTTATTGTTTATTTGAACATCATCTCCATAATATGTCCATACCATCCCAAGCTAGCGTTGACCTTCTCAATTTAATTACTTTCATGTTATTGTACTTTACAGCACGCTACAACTACAATCGATTTTATAGAATATACAGCTGCATAAAATATTTGAGGATAATGTTTTAATCATATTTAAGGTAGTGGGAGTTGAAAAATTGGGTTCAGGAGATCATACGGCTGAAGTTGGCAGTGAGATAAGCTCGAGCGTTGTCATAACCGGAGTAACTGCTATAAACTTCCAACAAGGTTTTACTGGATCCAGACCAACGTCAATCAAAACTACCGTAACCAGACCCATTCTAGGTAATTATAGCCTTTTCGCATTTACAAGCTTTCGCACGTACTGCAATCATTCGTTAGGACATAGAAAATTCTAACTATGATATAAACTGTATGTCTAAGTTACTACAAAATTTTAACAAAATTACTAATACCCAGTTTCAAGTTGTACAACATAATGTACAACTTAAAACTTGAACTTATTTTATGAAACATTTTTTTACAAATAACTAATAGTAAATTATCCTTTTTTAGGCATACCATCGTTTTTAGCAATAGAATTATCAAGTAAAGCCAAGGATGTTGAATTGAATGAAGTGGAATTATTAGATTTGGATGGTAACGTTTTGTTTGTAAGGCCATTAAAAAAAGTCAGTCAATATTTCTATGTGGCTGAAAAAGAGCTACCTCCAACTTCGATTTTCAGAATAGCGGTGAGTAAAAATGTAATACTTTAAAATGTTCAATGAATTCGATATTAAGTATGTAAATAAATAATTTAATATATAAAATAATATAATATAATTAATATAATTTGATATTTAATTTAGGTAAAGGGATATAATACAAAAACCAAAGAACCAATAAAACGACTATCGTTCACACCCATTGAACCTCAAACGCCATCAACGGGTAAGATATTTAAGAAATGATGCTTTTGGATAACTAATTCCTTTAAATCTTTTAACTTGTTTTAAATATAACCTTGAAATGTTTTAGAGGATAAAGCAGAAAATAGAGCACCGACCGTAACATTAATTGGAGATCCTGCAAGGGAAGTGAAATATGGTGATCCGTTGCAGCTCCAATGTAAAATCAATGCGTATCCTACGCCGAAAGTAATATGGATAGACGAAAAGACTGGATCGACAGTTTCAGAAATGGTAAAATATATTGTACTAGCAACATTAGAGTTAAAGATATAAGGGCAAAAAAGCGGAGGGACACCAATGCGATAAGCCATGCCCATCGACATCTTGAATACCAGATGCACTACAGATGAGTTGATAGCCTTTGGGGAAATGGTACGCCCGCTTCTTTTGGGACCATAAATCGTACAAGTTTGAAAATATCACCAAGCAAAGACCAATCCAAAATGGCTTTACGGGGCAGAAATAATAAAAAAATCTCTCAACAAAAGTTAAATTGCTTGCTTAGAGCAAGTTGGTGTTCTATGACTGAGGAATTTACTTTGGCAATAATTTTGTTTTAAATTTTTTTGTATTAAATTACAAGTATAATGTAACTTATTGTTTTCAGGTCGTAGAAGAAGAATTGCCATATGATTACTTAAGTGTACTTGATTTAGAGGAAGTAAAGGCGAACTCTTCTTATCAATGTCGAGCATCTAATGACTTTGGTCAAGATAATGTCACAGTAACTGTACAAGCTATTGATACATTCGTTGCATTGAACGTTTCCGAAGGTAACACTATATATATACTAACTGTTATTGACGTAAAGTTCATGTTCATCTGCAGACATATTGAGATCAATAGAAAGTGTAACTTAACAGGATAACCATACAGGTTTCTCCGACAAATTCACTTCCAGTTGTAGGAAGAAAAAGAGTATTACTATCGCATGCAAAGAACGAGAAATACGGAAAACTCGCTTGTTTCTTCTACATTGTTATTGTTCGCTCAATTATTAATACTGATCACAGCAAAAATTGATAATGATGATTTACCCGTTGTTCTTACGGTGAACGAAAACATCGTGGTGAAATGCACTGCACATATCACCATCATCCCCAGCTCATCAAATGTCCCCACTGAGTTGATCGGAGTTACCTAACTATGGGGTGAATAGGATTTAGTCAACCATTCTGACCTACTGCGGGTGCTTTGAACGTCTTCGTTGAACTTTGCGTAGGTTCCGAGCACCTCAGTGCCGACGTATAGGTGAATTGATGATAATTCATTAATTATTCGACTTTTCAGACACAAGTATTGACTACGACGATGAAGGAAAGTTGTATTGCATCATTGAGGCAAATCCTCCAGCAGAAATCACGTGGTATCTCAATGGTGAATTGTTAGACACAGACGAAGATTTAGAAAAATCTGAAGATGGATCTGTTCTCAATATAATATACATGAAACCAAAGTTTGAAGGAGAATACATTTGCGAAGCTAAAAACGAACTCAAAAGACAGATTTACTACATCAATGTCGTCTTGACAGGAATAGGTAATTCCTTCTTTCAGCAACTTCTAGATTTTTTCAGAAACTCCAAATTGCAAGCTATTACCTTTAATGTCATAGTCATAACATATTCTAGAAGAATACATAGGCTACTTACTTAGTGTTTCATAAACTAGCTAGTAATTTTTGTATTAAAATTGTACTAACTTGCAATGTTTTTCTTAATTTTAGCTGCACCGATAATCGATGATTCCATTAACCAAGTCAACGTAACTAGGAAAAATGATGCTACAATTAGTTGCAAGTAAGTTTATGTTTTGGTTCCACAATCATATTTACTAATGTTATAAATGCGAAAGTTTAGATTGATGTTTGTTAGAATTTGTAGCATAAACCGCTGATCGGATTTCGATGAAATTTGGTTGAGATGTTTGCTTTTGATTTTTTTTGTTTTACGCAGAGGGAGTCGCGTGCGATAGCTATCTAATATAACAATGGCTTTTAACTGCCATAACATTTATACACTCAGCTGCATAAATGCAAAAGGAATGTTCAAATTTTCACAAACTTGTATGTTATTCTATGTGTAAGCTTCTGACCTTGAACATATTATTGTGAAGGTCTGTAAAAGATTCGAAAGTTATCTAAATATATACATGTTTATGTAGCTGACTGTACTGTTAAAGTTTTTCCTTGTTTTAAAGAATAAGACTTACTATTAAATAAGTATTAAGACAGATGTAACGTTATTTAAGAGAACTAGAGTAACATTAATAACTAATAACGATATAAATCTAACTAGTTATATTATTTTTTCACACCGCTCTGTCCCGCCATAAGAATCAAAGTTTCATCCGTCCCATCTTTTAGTCCTACTATCACCAATAAGGTGACAGATGGAACATTTACGAAATAAAATAAGTTCTACCCGTCCCCTCGTCGCAAAAGGTGGGACTGATGAAAAATTTTATTCTCATTGTCTCCACGTGGGGACAGAGCGAGGTAAATAATAATAATAATCGGTTGGGAATAATCCATTTTTTCTTAGGGTCATTGAAGGAGTACCCCAACCAGGAATAAAATGGAGTTTTAAACATCGTTACGCCCAAGTGTTTAGTCCCCTTGAAAATTATTCGGATCTACTTAAAATAAATAACACAGATCTAAATAATGCAGGAACGTATAAATGCGAGGCGTTTAATTTGTTTGGACAAGTTGAACACGAAATAGAACTAGTAGTTAAATGTGAGTATTAATAATTTTTTCTTAAGTCTAAATTCTTTTGAAAAATAAGACTGACGGTGACGTCATCGTGCTAGTTTTAGACTTTTCGTGTTCTTAACTCTTAAGGTAGTGTTTATGTTGTTTTAATTAAGAAAGTTCAAAAATTCATTCCGATATATAATTAGTTTAGTTTATTTTAATAAACCATAACTATTTATTTCAAGATCCACCAAAAATAAGACCAAAAAAGCAAACAATAAAAAGTAAATTAGGCACACATATTTACTTAACGTGCCAAGTAGACGGTATACCGCGTCCAAATGTGAAATGGACATTCAATGGAGTCGAGATCAAGAAATCTATACGACAACGAATTTATCGAGACAACATGTTGGGGTAAACCATTTTTGTAACTATTAAGAATGTGAGTATACGTGTAAATGTACAGTGAGGGATGCTGGCGGTGTTCCACCATAAAAGCTACAATCGTTTGAACATTTCGAAACGATACGCGAAACAAAAATCAATACAACGCAGCCTATAAATATGCTTGTACGAAATAAAGTCGTTTAGTAACAGCCGGCTAGTTTTTATAATTATTATTCCTACATTTGCACCACTCACTGCTAATTAGTTATTTGCAAGAAGAGGCGGAGTTTGTCTCGTTGAAATGAGGAAGGAAATTTTTACTAAAGTGGAACTTAAGTTATAGCTTTAATAATGTCTCTATTTACAGTATGAAGGCTTTGATAAGCGACTCGGGAACATATTATTGTAATGCTGAAAATGAATTGGGATCCGATATTAAAATCGTGGACGTTATGATATATGGTATGTACTGATACAATGTTTACGTTTTTGCCAAATGTGTTTCTAATCATACATAAGATTTTGCTAGCATATTCTCTGAACTTCTTGAAGGCTTGTAAAGTAAACATTCTAAAAATGATAAAGTTATTGCATATTTTATTACATTTAATCTGTCATTATTTGTATTATTACCTGACTAATACACGCAAGTAACGACTTTCGCGCATGTTCATTTTTTATGTACGAGAGTTCGCATGCATGTCGGAGTGACTAGGCAAATTTCAAAATTTGAAAAGTAAATAAATTGTTAAGGATGTTTCGATTACAGACGACGTTAGAATAACTCCGCCAACGAAGAGTACATGGAAAGTAAAAGTCGGAAGTACAATAGAACTACCTTGTGAGGCGTTTGGACATCCTAAGCCAAGTATAAAATGGATCTTCATGAAGGGGCATAACCATTCCGAGGTACTAAGGTAAATAAAGTTTTTTTTTATATTGCAACATTACTGATCAAGGAAAAAACCCATTCTGGGCGTCGAAATGGTCGGTAGTTGGTGGACCTACCCCCTAGGAATCGAAAAAGTAATAACTACTTCGAATAAAACTCTATAATGGTTGCTGTCTACATACAATAACATACACACTTATAATTAATATCAACTAGCTATTGCTTGCGACTTCGTCGGCGTGACTTTATAATCTATATCTATATTTAGATTTATATCTATACTAATATAATAAAGCGTAAACACACACTTCTTTATGGCGTAAGATGTCAGCAATCACAGCATATTTTTGAATAACTATTACTTTAATAAAAAGCCCTAAACTCACTTCACGCTTTAGGCTATATATTTTCATGATATTAAACTTAGGGAGTAAATAAATTGGATAAAAACCACAATGTGGGAAAGGGGCCATAAGCTACGAGCTGCTAATAAAACGAAATTTTCATAATGTCATGAGGATGGAGCCCCACGGGAACAGCTAGTATTAGTATAAATATAGATAGTATACATTAATATTTGACGACATTAAATTAGTTTTTACTATTCTCCTCGCATTATCTAATTCTTACCTTTGCCTCAGAGTGTTTTGTTTTGTTTATCTAAGCTATTTTGGTCGTTCGCTATATTTCAGGCAGAATGATCCTTCGGGGACGCTACGGCTGTCTATAGTACAACTACAACAAAGTGGTCATTATTCATGCGTTGCACAGAATTCCGGAGGTTCAAGAAATATATCTTACACGCTACAAGTACAAGGTAAATTTAATTGATTCATAGTAAACGGGTTTTATAGGAGTGCTTTTGAATAATTGATACGAATTGCATTAAGTATACATTTCATAAAAATACGTACAGTCGGGGTAATTGGCGATGTTCCACTTAAAAGCTACAATCGTTTGAATCGTTGATGACACGATACAAAAACCAAAGCAGCTTTAAAATGTGTTCGTGGGAACAAATAGTCGATTAGTATTATACAGCTATTATCTTGTTATTATTATCCCATCGTTTGCGCCACTCACAGCTATATAATTGGTTATTTGTAAGAAGAGGCGGAGTCTCTAGGTGCAAGGACAAGGCATTTTTTCCTAAGTGGAACACCGCGGATTACCGCAACTGTACTTATGGATTAAAATATTACATAACTAGCTTTCGCCCGCGACACCGTCCGCACCGAATTAAAAAAAAAAACAAAAGTAAGAAGTCTCTGTGCCCTTCCAGACTATCCTCTAAATATATACCAAATTTCATTGAGATCCGTTCAGCCGTTTAGGCTACAAACTCTAACAAGCATCCATCTAAATTTTCGCATTTATAATATTAGTAATTAGTAAGAAGTAAGATGTTTCAATTATCATTAAGACATTACATGCGAAGGATGGCGCTAGGTGATCTTAACAAATTACTAATGTTATAAAGAGGATAGATTGTATTTTTTTATTTTGTACGTATTGAAATGACTCAAAAATTATTAGGCCGATTTCAAATAATCTAACACCATAAAAAGCTACGTTATCACTGAGTAAGATAGATTATAATTTTATTGTTTTAATTCCACGCTTATGAAGTTGCGAGCACCGAAAACATATGGTGAAACATATTTATAGTGATTAGGTATGCATCCTCGAAGATTTATAAAAGTTGTCAATACTCGGTTGCAAGTCAATCGATAGTAAATCATATTTCATACATAGAAATAGGTAGATGAATAGATGTTTGTAGCCTAAACGGCTGAACGGATTGCGATGAAATTTGGTATAGATATAGAGGATAGTCTGCAAGAACACATAGGTTGCTCACTTTTGGTTTTTTAAATCCACAAGGACGGAGTCGCGGGCGAAAGCTACACTATCAATTACTAAATATATTTTCAAATTTCAGGTCCACCTGAGATCGTAACGTCCTCAGTATCTAAAACCATCAATGCTGTTGTCAACGATTTAATTTTAACACTCCCTTGTGAAGCAAATGGAAATCCGAAGCCGACAATCATTTGGATGAAAGACACCTTTCAAATTGCTTCAGGTAACTAAAACTTGTTTAAGAAAAATACTTTACAATGTTTTGTTGTTAACTTTACTACCATTTTTCATAAGTTTCGATAACTTTGATTTAGATCAGTTATAGTTTCATAGAAAGGTAATTAAGGACATCAAAGATATGAGAATCGAATTCAGTTATTATGAAAAACGATTATTTATATTGATTTACTTGTAATATTCTTATGGCTGATTCTTAAATCTCAAACACTGCTCCGTAAGCGCCTCTCTCTCATGGAATTCGTTAAGCGCGGCCTCATCATTTACGACACTATATGTATGTTGTTTCAATATTTCGCCGTTAGTGTTTTAAAAGAAAAGATTTTTTTTTCTTTGTTTTTGTTTACTTTTCAAAGCTTTCCTATTTTTTTCAGGAACCGATTGGCATGATATAAGGGAGGACGGCACTTTGGTAATAAAGAATGTTGACGACATTACCCAGGGCAGATATGTTTGTATAGCAGAAAACTCAATGGGCACTGACACTGACTACTACGATATTAATGTCCAAAGTAAGTTAAAAATTCATGTTAGCTTAACACAGGTTAATTTTTTTATCGCTCTTTTACGTTACCGTGCCTCTAGCGCCCGGCGCAGATTTATAACAAATCATTATTACTGAAACATGATTATTTTATAACACGTAGGCTTATAAAGTGCTTAGGTCTAAAATAATGTTTTGATACATAATATTAATGCTGCAATTTCTTACCAAAACGTCCATAACATCAATCGGCGACACTGATTGCTAAAAGTCGTGTTCAACGTCTAAATATGTTTTTGGGATAATGCAAATGATTGTCTTTGTATCCGTTTTATATGGAACTAGCTGTTCCCGTGCGACTTCATCCGCGTAAAATTATGATTTTTTTATTATATTGTTTACATGGGTCAAATTATCAATTGCAAATGTCAAAATGACATATCATGTTATGTGATGTGATCACAAACCATGGCAACCTTGTTTCCTTGATGTTGGTAGCAATTTATAGTCCCTTTCCCACATTAGGGTTTTTATCCAAAATATTTACCCCCCTAAGTTTAATGGCGTGAAAACATATAGCCTAAAGCGTGACGTAAGTGTAGGGCTTTTTATTAAAAAAAGAATTATCCAAAAGTATGCTGTAACAAACACACACTTCTTTGTTACCTAAGATGTCAGCAACATCTTAGGCAACAAAGAATTGTGTGTTTACGCTTTATCATATTAGTATAGATAGATTGTACTGATTTTCACGCCGGCATTCTGATAAGTATCATTACAAAATTTTAGAAACTTGAATTGTTAGGCCATGTCCCACTATTCTTGTAAATTGATAACAACAATCCAACGTATGAAATATGTGATGGGAATATCGGATTTTGGTACTCTATCTGATAGTGACTTTTAAGCTATCTGAGTGGTAGGGAAGGCCTGTAAAGTTGTTATTTTTTTTACAGGTTATCCCGATGAAAGTGAGAAAAAAACCGTTCTGGATGTTCAATACGGAGACACGATTAAAATTGATTGTGATATACCTCATACGCTTAGCGATCAGTTGACTTGGTATAAGGTAATTAAAAATTATTTCAAAACACACACGTCCATGCATAATGACCACTATCACTAAAAGATCTATGATTTTATTATTATTTTACAATGAGAAGTTTATGTTAGAAATTATTAGAAATACGATTTTTTACGACTATTTACTAAATTGTTTAATTGTATGGTTGAAGTGTTATTTTAACTGTTCAGTGTAAATGTTATGGAAGGACGGTGCTGCCACAGGTATTTTATACTTAAAAAGATGCTCCAACTATTTAAAACTTTTGTTAATGTATTTTTCAAATTTTCATATTGCAGTGCCGTGACGAACAATTTTGTGTAGTTATAATTTTCTAAATAAATAATTTGCAGGGCCCACTTTTAATAGCAACCGATGAATTATATTTGAAAAACATCAACATGGGAGACGGTGGAGTTTACACTTGCCGAGTTAACAACTTTTCTGGAGCGACGAGCGCCTCTAAAATAATAAACGTTCAGTACCCGCTTTACTTCTACGAACCAGCCAACGAAAGTATATATTATGTAGCCGATGCTGAGGCTTATTTGTCATGCAAAGCCTCTGGTGTGAAAACTGTGAGTACAAATTGTATTTCATTAATCATACTAGTTAATATTATAAATGGGAAAGTTTAGATAAATGGATGTTTGGGAGAGTTTGTAGCCTAAACGACTGAACTGATTTCGATGAAATTTGGTATAGATGTAGAGGATAGCCTGGAAGAAGACATAGCCTACTTAATTCTTTTCTCATTCCGCGCGGACGGAGTCGTGAGCGAAAGCTAGTAATTTTTTTAAGTCCTACCATAAACATACTAATTCGAAGTTTAGTAGAATCATCTTCTTTAGCTCATTGTACATATATCTTCACTGAGGGAGTTTTGGATGACTGTGGCATAGTCAATATGCTAGCCCAATGAGAGTTGCTTGACTTTACACATCTTTAAATTTCTATGTAGTTATATATGTGCACCATCACGATGTTTTCCTTCAACGTTATAATGTATAATTTTCGAAAATCGAAATTACATTGGCACATTTCGAGATTCTTAACCAGAGCCTATAGAATAAATTAAGCCCTGAGACAGCGACGCTCTTTTGTTTTGGGCGACAAGAGATAATTATGATTTAAAAATGTATTTTTTTTATATTTGGAAGTTAACCGAGTCACATTATATTAATTACTAACTAACTACTATTAACATTTTCAGGTGAAGTGGTTCCATGATGGGATACCAATAGATTATTCCGAAATGGCTTACCGATTTCCTATGAGTCCCAAAGATCTGGGACGTTTTACATGTAATGTGAGCAACGGCTTTGAAACAATAACTAGAGATTTCCAAATTATTCCACGTGAGTATAATTTGTATACTTCATTAATTCTTGCCATATTTACTCTTGCTATAGTTCATATTCTATTTTATAACTTTACGTTTAGATATGTTTTGTTTGTCGAAGTGATCACTCATCTGGGGTCGAAGCGTAAGGTTTCATAGACCTCTATATTTTAGTGTTATTTTTACGGCCGGCCGCGTGACTATCGCCAAGGCAACAGCGAAAAAATCACAGTTAAACTAACAGACATGACTAGTAAACATAATAAATAGAACAAAACATCAAGATCTTGTCGCTTGGTAGCGATCACCATATACAGACTTAGAGCCCGTTTTAACATCTTCGCACGAATGGGCCGGCTCTCCCGTTGTAATACCACGACCACACAGAAAACAGGCGTGAAGTGGAAGCAATTCCGCGTTTCGTCTGATGAGTGTAGTGCCGAAGGCCTAATTTTAGTCCCTTTCCTTTTCCACGCTTTTCTTAAGAGGAAAGGATGAGAAGGAAAAGTGCATTTGACGGTGGAGGAGACGCATAGGAAGGGGAAATGTCCTCTTTATATACGTATCTTCCTCGTCAAGGGTAGGCAACGCATCTTCAATTGCGGAAGTCTATGGGCAGCGGTCACTGTCCATTTCCATGGATTCAGGTGACCGCTTGCATGTTTTCCAACTTATATTATAAAAAAAAACAGACTTCTCAGTGATAGTCTCAAATCAATCTCTGCACAATTTATAGTTATCTTTTTGTATCGATATTTGAAATATTTTTCACAGAATGCTTGTTAAAAAATGAATGGAATCCTGATAGCCCAACAGTGTCTGTACTGGAATTTAGAGATTCATCAAAGGCGGAGAACGTCAATATGACTTTTGAAGAAGGCTCCGAAATAGTAATTTACTGTATAAAAGGATTTGAAATGTTCCCTGGAACTGAACTGGTAGCTTATTGCGTTTTCGATACCACGCTAAAAATTGGTGATAAAGAAATTGATTACAATGATTTAAAATGTAAAAACGACATTACGCCGGTTGCAAAACCCACCGGGGAACGTTGCAGTCCAACAAAACGCAATACAGAAACAATTAAAGTTGGAATTGAAACTGATGGAAAATTCGATGAAGTTTATGAGATATGCTATGATAATATCAATTACGTACCTATTTATTCAACACATAAAATAAATGGATCTTTAGCTTTAGTAAAACCTAAAGATGTTAAATGGTACGATAATGAGTTAATCAGATATAATTTTAATGAATTGTATGACTGTACACAACAAATGTATCATATCAATTCAATCAAACCGTTAGCAAGAGGTTTTAATTGTTGTTTTACTAAAAGGCAATTAGTTAACCCTCAAGATGTATCCCTTGGCGTGTCCCAGATCGCTACATACAGTTATTTGAATGTAGTACCACATTGGAGCACATGCGGGACGTCGGTAATTTCTAATTCAGTTTTGTCATTAATTGTAACGCTTTTGACTCAAATCATATTGCTGTTTAATGTCTTCTTAGTATAGATTTAAGATAATGATCTAGTTAAGGCTTGCTAAACTAAATCTATACTAAAATAAAAAGAGGAAAGATTAGTATTTTTGTATGCATTGAAATAATAACAAAATTCTTTCATCGTTAGAAAGGTAATTTATCTGTAAGCAACATAGGCTATTTTTTAATTTCACGCGGACGAAGTTGCGAGCAAGAACAAGTTAATAATAAACATCATTAACCATCATAGTATTTAAATTAGTATATTAAAAAGTCAAACGTTTTTGATATTCCAACTAAGTGACATACATTTATTACAAACATTTTTGTTTATTATTACAGAACTGGGATGACATTGAAATGAGAATCAGAATATTAGTAACACCGCTGACCAGAAATCTGATCGTTAGAACTGGTGTTTCTGGGCAACTTCAATTACCGACTACTACATCAAAATTGCAGAATATATTTATATATGACCGAAACGACAAACGACAGCCCGTTCCAACGTTTTTATGGAAGGTACATAGTTGCACATTTTTACTACTTTCTTACCATTCCAAACTATAACAGTCTTCAAACCTACTTTAACATCTTCGCACGAATGGGCCGACTCACCCACCGCAATACCACGACCACACAAAAGACAGGCGTGAAATAGAAATAACTTTTTCTGATGAGTGTGCCTTTCAGAGGCCTTGTTTTAGTCCCTTTCTCTTCCTAGCCTTTTCTTTTAAGGTAGGGGTGGGAAGGATTTGACGGAGGAGGAGATGCAATAGAAGTGGAACAATCCTCTATGTGCGTCTCCTTCACCGTTGTTTAAGGGTAGAAAACGCATCTCAATTGCTATGAGCAGCGGTCACATCACTTTTTCGGCGAATTTAAGTGGCCGGTTGTTTGCCACTTTGTCATATATCCTATTATCTATCTATACAATTATAATAAAGCGTAAACACACACTTCTTTGTTGTCTAAGATGTCAGCAATTACAGCATATTTTTGAATAATTCTTATTTTAATAAAAAGCCCTACACTTACGTCATGCTTTAGGCTACATATTTTTAAGCCATTAAACTTAGGGGGTAAATATTTTACATAAAAACCCTAATGTGGGAAAGAGACCATTAGTTGCTCCCAACATCAAGAAAGAAAGATTGCTAAGGTCTGTCATGTCAGTTTGACATTTGCTATTGATAATTTGACAAATGTAAAGAATAAAATAAAAGTTTCATAATTTCATGCGGATGAAGCTGCACGGAAACAGCTAGTATAAAAATAAACGTATTAGTCTGGTTGCAGGTTGTTCAAGACGAATATACAAGGTCATCGTTAGCTATCATTCAAGTAAATGTTCCTGATTTAAAACTATCAGAAGCCCGTAAATATGTCGTGTGCAAAGATATTTGCAATTTGGTGAAATGGATGCAGAGCCCAGTATGGCGTGACGTCAAATTTGGTTTTACTTATTGTTGTACAGTGGAGGAATTTGAAAGAGCTTTTGGTTTAGAAGGACAATTCAGTCCCGGTCTTGAAGGAATATTGACTGATGCGTCCTTGTTACCGGATACAGGACGGCTTTAACTATAATAAGGCTATAACCATGTTAAAGAAAGCAATAATTTGTAACGATAATATTTTAATGACTATCACAGTTAGCCAAAGAATAACACCTTTACTTGCATAAATCGGTAATATATCACAATATCAAGTGCATTTTGTATAACACATTAGTATTTAATAATTACTTAACAACATAGATATTATTATAGAGTTTTATTCAAGAACTGCTAAGTGCTTTAATCTTTCTTTTATTATAAAAAATCTTTCAATATTAATTTGATAAAGATTTATTATTTTATTTCTCTTGTGCCCTTACTATTTAAATTTAAGCGCCTACCTA
The DNA here is from genome assembly GCF_000836215.1 of Papilio polytes. Classification (NCBI taxonomy): domain Eukaryota; kingdom Metazoa; phylum Arthropoda; class Insecta; order Lepidoptera; family Papilionidae; genus Papilio; species Papilio polytes. Next base: position 5,078,766 of record NW_013526359.1, read on the forward strand.
AATTACGCAGCAATGTTTACTAGAAATGTTCTTGCTATTTCTTCCCGTGAGTACATAGAATACTATAGAAGTATTTTATAAAAAATTAGTTGTTGAATATTCTTAGGCGATTATTGCAATTAAAATTCACGTATAATAACTTCAAACGATAGGTTAACAGGTTTAAAGTGTCAAAATTTATTGTATTTTAAGTAAATGTTGCTCGTACTATTTTAAGAAAGAAATGTCTTAGGACATATTAAAAGAATTTTTGAGCGACTTATATAAAATTAGAAGATACATGTATATCCTTTCCTTTTGTAAAAGAACTTCTATTAAATGTCATCAATAATCACGTTCAAAATAGAATATGTTAAGATTACGATAAAAGTTCACCTCACGCATAGTTCACGGACAACGTTTGTTTCTGTGATGTTACAAAATGTAAACTGAATGGTAATGATATTTTTATGAAGCACGAATTACTGTGTAACATAAAATTATTTAAACATTAACACGTTTAAATTTTTAATGGTATACAAAAATAAATGCTTTACGTACACATTTTAAAATTCTTAACAATTGATTGTGCAGTCAAAGAATTTAATTCGCTGCCCACTTTTTCGAACTGAAAAATCGAATGTTTTTTTGACAATTTGGAAGTAGATTTATATCATAAACATAGAAATTGAAGTATGGAAACTATTTGAAATACTAAATTTGGACAAGAATTATCGGACATTTTTGAATTTATAAAAATATACTTGATTCCTAGACACTTTTGGTGTGTGTTCACATTTCAGTAAGATAGTCTTCATCCACACTATTCTCTACATCTATGCTTTTCATCAAGATCCATTCAAATGTTACAAAGTTAACTTCTAACGTCCATCCACCAATTCGTCATTTATATTCAAATTGGTTCGCGCCATCGTCTGTCCTTACGAAATAATTCGATTTTGAAATTCGCTATTGTGTACGGCATAATAACCGTAATATTTTAATTTATTTTATTATATTAATATATGATGCTATTTTATCGGTTTTTATTTAATTTATTTCATAATACAGGTGACTGGAAATCGGAATGATGAAATCGGTTATTGCCATAAATAAACAATTGAAGGTTACTGAATAAGTTAATTAAATTGTTGAATTAAAAAAACGAAATTACCATAAATACGTACGAGTAGATATGCCCGAGAACAGACAATAACTACAACATGTACCTACTAAATAATAAGCTAATATTTTACATGTATTATATAAGTATATATATATGTCTGTACCACATAACTTTAATTTCCCAAACATCTTTCATTTAGAATGTCAACATATTATTGAATTATAATAATTATTAAATATATCAAGCAAGTTTGTAAGTTTAATAGTATTTTTAAAAATTTATGGTTATTTTAAATACACTATTACGACTTAGGATCCTTAAGGACCCGAGCATATAACATTCGAAGGCTGACAACGCATTAAATGTCCCCTGTTGCATAAACGGGCGTAGATGAGGACCTCTTTTGTCGACTTTATCGTCTTCCTTCTTATCCTACTCCCGTAGTGACACAACAGATTTTTGACCTCTACATGTCTCTATAATACGTCATCTCAGTCATCACTCTCTTTTTGATCATGTCACCTTTCACGTAATCCATCCATCTCTAGCTATGTCTACCTCTACCGGTGTATCAACACTCATAACTAACGTTCTCCTTGTTATATGCGATTCATCCCTCCTCATAACATGCCCACGCTAACCTTTGACTCTTTACCTTCTCTACCACTAATAAAAAAATCTTTGTAACAACCACACTAGTGATACATGTATAATATAAAGCTATAAAATATCTTTAAATACTGCCGTTATTTTAATACAGACTATAAAATCACACGCCATTATAAAGTTCACAAATCGTCGTTAAATAATGCTTACATAAAAATTACATAAGACCACCTATGACATTAACGACGGTTATAACTCAAGATATTGGCATCAAACTTGATATATACTTAGTGTCAAGTTGAATCGGATAAGAGAAAGTTAACTTACCCGTCGGCCAGACTTTTTTCTAGGGCACCAAACTTTAATGTCGCATGTGTATAAATGTAAAGCATCTTGTTTCATATCTTCTTTATTTGTTGATAAACACAATAAATACAATTTATTACAAGAGCTTACAATTACGTTGTTTCTATTTTCGTATCACGTGCTGTAGTATCTCTTTTGTTTTTATTATCGTTATAATTTATCTCGTCTTGGATTGTCGATGGCCAGTGTTAAAATAAAAAATCATTAACAGTTTTAGATTTATACTCTTTTATATTTTTAATAATATAATTGTCACACAAATGGTGCATCTTTTATCAGCGCCATCTAGTGACCAACATTGGCAAGTCTGGATTAAATGAAATAAAACCATAGTTTCATTTAATCCATTATGTCTCTAGAGATGATATTATTTTTCCACTTTACAAAAAAACTTAAAATAAAGCGTGTTTTACAAATATTTCCTTACTAGCATTCGCTCGTGACTTCTTACTTTCCAGACTAAGTTTTACATCTGTGCCAAATTTCAGCAATATCGATCTGTTTTGAAAATACATTTTAACAAACATCCCTTCATCTATCAAAGCATTCGCATTTATAATATTAGTACGATTAACGCTTTGATAATTATTGTCAGAATATAACAATAGCCACTTTACTTGCGGCTGTTTGACATAAGAATTATTAACTTGTAGTAAGAAGTCATGGTTTATTGGCTCAGAGGTCCGTCTATCTAACTATCTAATATAATAAATGCGAAAGTTTACATGTGAAGATGCATGTTTGTTAAAATTTGTACCCTAAATTTCTGATAAAATCTCGATGAAATTAGACATAAATGTAGAGGATAGTCTAGAAGAACATAGGCTACTTACTTTTTTTATAATTCTACGAGGTCGTATTATTCCTTGATTGATTATTCGGGGGCAAAAGTTAGTTGATAAATATTTAACATTAGCTTTTGCCCGCGACTCTGTCCGCGCGGAATTAAAAAACAAAAGTAAGTAGCCTATGATCTTCCAGACTATTCTCTACAACTGTGCCAAATTTCATCGAGATCCCCTCAACCGTCTAGGCTACAAAGTCTAAACTTTTGAATTTATAATATTAGTAAGATTATCTCATTTTGATATTTGAAGATAAATATAGCGATGCTATTCAATGAAAGAGGATATGCTTAAGAATATATAGATAGTGGATTCAGATATGTCAGTCATAGAAATGAATGGAAGAGCAGCACATACTGTGCCGACCCTCCGTATGGTCAAGCTAGTTGATATAGCGATACTAACATAAGTATTCAGTTCATGATATAATGAGTGAGTCAGTTTTGATGCGCTAAGCGGATACGGTCAATTCACGGCCTTCACACGTGCCCTTTCGACCGGGTGCGCCCGTATGAATATTACGCGAACACTCGAATCGCCCACATACTGTCTAACTGCCAACCTCATTGAGCTTGGACTGATAACTTGAAGATGTTGATTTGATATTAACAAACTGTGTCACACATTAAAAAAAAGAACCAATATTAAAAAAATAGATAACTCTATGGGATTATGTTTAATATTAATTCACATAAAGTCTTAAAACTACGCCATATTGTATATCCTACTAACTGTCAATGCGCCCGCGCTCCTTCATTAGCCCTTGTTTTTTATGCGTCACATGAGAGGACGCGGATGTCGCATTATCGATATCGATTACAACATACGATCCTATCGATTAATTAGCGTATTCGCTATAACTCTGTTACGTTTGTTTTGTTCAACTTACGATTAAAGGAAATTGTTGTAAAGTGAACATAGATACACAAATTTAATAAACCCACTAATCTTATAGAAAAATCTGAAGTTTTAATGTTTATTAGAAGGTATCTCCTAAATGGCTGAGTAGTCTAGAAGAACACAGCTATATATTCTTTTTATTCCGCGCGGACGGGGCCGCGGACGAAAACTAGTGGTAAATAAAATCCAAGTTGCTGGAAATTAATAATGACTAAATCTACTTATCTAGAATACAGAGTAACGTTTCCTCTTAGTTTTATTAATTGTTGATTATTAATACTTTAAAAAAAATACTCTATATGAGGAATTTTAATTATACACCGTGTTTCATACATTAAAAATTGAATTTAAATACATATATGTAGCTTATCTAACCGAACACATTTTTTGTTGTTTTGTTAAATATTTAAGTCACGAAAAGATATTAAAATTGTTTTTATTTTCATAAAACAATCTGTTTTAACTATTCATTGGACGTTTTCAGATACCTGGAGATACCAGATTTTACTTACTTAATATAGAGTACCTTCCAATAATAGTTTGATTTACAATGATTTATAATATGCCCGTCTATGTCAGCTACCCTTCAGTGAGAGTCCGGTCGAAATCGGCCCAGCCGTTTCGGAGATTCCCCGGAACAAACGCAGCTTGCGGACAGACTGACAAAAGCATTTTTAATGCATTTCGACATTTTAACATTTTCGCTATCAGCAACGCAAATGCTTCACCATCCCGAAATCTGGACTTTTTTTTTAATATTACAAACAGACACTCCAATTTAATTATTATGTATAGATTTAGATTATACTAAAAAGACTAGAAACTTCAATAACTTTATGTTCAATTGTAACCTTTTTTTTGGCAAAACTAGCTTAATTTTTCTTCAAACTGTTACAAAAAAAATATCTGTAAATGGTTACGTTGTTAATTTGCGGTTTAAATTGTTTGAACAATTAAAAAACACCATACGCGGAATATCTCGCCTTCGTATTGGAATATCCGTTTCTATTCCAATCATGATTAGGTCATCAGTTAACTAAACGTTAAAAAAAATTCCTTAAGACATCCAAATAACAATGCGGTAACCAAAATTTACAAACTAAAAAACTATATCCGAAAACAATTCACTGCTATTTTAATCTCCCAGTTTACATGTACATATGTAGTATGTAAATATCCTTGGCGGTTTCAGGTGGCCGCTTGCTCGTTTGTCACCTTGTGTTATAAAAAAAAAGAAAAAAACCTAGCAACCCTTACCAGAACCAGACCAGACCATCGGGAAACAACCATCAAAATAAATTTCCTTGCTAAATATTTCCGGATTTACAATTTTATCAAACACGTGATGACGTGATAGTTTAGTTTTGTTATTAAGTCATTTTCAAGTCATCAAAAATGATTTTGATATTAAAAAACGGAATTATCTGAATATATAATCTATACATATAATAAAATTGGAGTGTCTGTTATATCATGTATATCAAAAGAAAAATTCCAAATTTTGGGAAGATGATGTATTTGCGTTGCCAATAACAAAAATCGTATTAAAAAAATATCCGTCTGTCCGCCTGCGGCGGTTTTTCCGGGTGATCCTCGAAGCAGCTGGGCCGATTTCGGCCTGACTGTCACTGAAGACTTTTATTTTTAAATAATAGAATAGATCACAGTGACAACAACAATGCAAATATTGGAATGCGTCTTTTGTTTTGTTTCACAAAAGGACTTGAGATCCGTATTGCCGAGGAATTCCATTTTTCTAAAACTGGTCGTTTTTTGCGAGAATCGGATCGTTACTTGTTTTTATCGTGATCAATATTTGTTTAAAACATTTTTGCATACTAAAATCATATAGAATACATGTTCAAGACCTTTTAATATTATTAAATGTTATGCAAAATTATGAGTTTAATCAATACGTGAAAATGTTAACAGTACGTTACAATGCAATAGATGGCGCTAGTAGTAATTACTTGTAGCCGCAATTTCAAAATGTGCCGTAAATAATTGACTCGAATGTTCCAAAATAAAAGATAACTTTAGATTAATTTGTAGAGGACAACAAGTTCAATAATCGATGCTTCTGATTTAAGGATCGTTATTTTTAACTACGTTATAAATAACAAGGTTTATTAAATGTTAAAAACATGCTAACGATATTGTTAGACAATATTTTGCATAACTATCGTAACGTGTATGAAAATAAAAATTAAAGTTAACTTAACAGAAGTTCGTTTGACTTCACTTAATTAAATTTCTTTTTTTAATGTAATGACTAATTAAATTAAATATCGTACGTCAACCTGAAGAAAAAGAAGACGATATTGTACTGTATTTATAATAAATAAATAAATAAATAAATAAATAAGTCGGTTTGTAAACTTTGATAAACCAACCCGCACTTGGCCAGCGTGGTTGACTAAAGCCTTGTCACCCTTTTTTTTTTTTCTCGCTGGGAAAATGCATTTACGCATTGCCTTGTCACCCTAACTTAAGGCTCCGAGCCCCTTAATTTTTATAGAATAACTAATCAGGAATCATCGGTAATCGACCTTGCTTACATTCTCCAAAAATCAGATACTTTCTGTCGTCACACCGTCTATGTTTAATCTAATAGAAATGATCTTTAAGTGACGGAGTTACAGGTGCGCTTGCGAACGTTTGTGTTTCGAAACCGGGGACAGGTCAGTTTTTATTGGTATTGTTTAGAAACCAACCGA
>NW_013526359.1:5085354-5095510 GCF_000836215.1 Papilio polytes
ATTTTGTGCAACGAATTTTTGATGCTATTTTTCAGAAAATAACACCATTCTTTAAAAACTAAAATACATCTGCGTTTTTTATTTTTATTGTTTTTATAGGAGGAGCAGCGGGAACACAAAGGTGGTCAACGACGCCCATGGACATCCGCAATACCAGAGAAACTACATATGCGTTGCCAGCCTTTTAGGCAATTTTAGACTCGCTTCTTCGTGAAGTTAACAATGTTAATTTTGATTAAGCAATTGAGTCGAATTTCTCTACAGTAGTTGTATCTATTAATGTAAGGTGACAAACATGCACGCGGTTACAGGAATTGATAATAATAATAAAATATACATTACAATTATTTTATACGAGAGAACATCCTTACAAGTATATTCTGCCCTTAAACATAATAGTCGATCCCGCGTCATCGGATTCCATGTCTACAAAAAAGGTAATAAACATAATAAACTAAAGCAAGAAGTTTGTTTAATTAAAAGATATAAATATTGATTATGACACCTGTATAGGATTCCTATTGCATTCAAAGGATGAACATTTTCTTGAAGAAGAATAAGAACTCGAAGGACAAAAGTAACTTAGAATAAAACATTACTTAGATACCTTTTACAGTGGTAGAGCCCGCTTTGACATCTGCGCATGATTGGGCCGGCTCGCCCCGTGAAATACCACGACCACACAGAAAACAGGCGTGAAGTGGAAGCAATTCCGCGTTTCGTCTGATTAGTGCGGTACCGGAGGCCTGGTTTTAGTCCCTTTCCCTTCTTACCCCTTTTCTTAAGAGGAAAGGATGGAAACGGTGGAGGAGACGCATAGGAAGGGCAAATGTCCTCTTTATGTGCGTCTCCTCCTCCGTCAATAAGGGTAGGCAACGCATCTGCAATTGCGGATTTTTTTAAGCAGCAATTGTCGCTTTCCATTTCGATGGATTCAGGTGGCCGCTTGCTCGTTTGCCACCTTATATTATAAAAAAAAACCTAAGTAAGGCAATCAAAAATGTAGCTTATTTATTAAGAAATCTCACTACAACCTTAGACCCCGAGAATCTGGCTAAGTCCTTCGTATACTTGACAGTTGCATCCGCACCGGGAGAAATGGTTTGGATTTTGAAAATTTTACAGTCAGTGGAAATAGGCTCTAGTTACCCATCGTTCCTACATGGTAGGAGGTAAACAACTGACAGATAAAATAAGATATGACTGGTATTTACAGGATCTTAGTGTAATATTGTTTACAATAAACAGGTTTCCGCGTATTTCAATTAAAATAGTAGTTATAATATATTCCTATTACAAATCGATTGTTGTGATTTCCGTATAATTTGTGATTTTAGCTTGATACAAAAATCTCGTCATGTGAATTCAAGATATTTTTTTCTGTTAATTTGTGGACTACGTTATTAAAGTTTTGTGAAACCTTCCTGTTTTAAATTATATTTTTAATAGTTGAATTATTGAATAACGAAATGAAGGAATGTAATTTCATGGTTTCCTTTTAATTGAAGATTTATGTTAGTTTACGATAATTAAAAATGGAATCAGAAAAAAAACATTTAATTTAACTAGTTATTAATTGTAATATAGGTTGAGATGCTACTATGAAGTATCAGTTCAAGTATAACTAGCTTTCGCCCGCGACTCCGTCCGCGTGGAATTAAAAAAACGAAAGTGAATATTCTATGTGTTCTTCCAGGTTATTCTTTACATCTATACCAAATTTCATCGAAATCATCAGCCGTTTAGGCTACAAACATCCATCCATCTAAACTTTTGCATTTATAATAGTAAGATTGAACTTTTGACGCTCACATTGTATTGACTAACGCCAACCTATAATTGTCTGACATTTGACACGTGACTCAATAGATATTTGCCACAGATAAATATAAAAGTCTATTTCCACATATGTACTTTACCGTTAATGATCCATTCTCTCAATTAGTAGACAATAGACATCGAATTTTTAAAGATCATTTTTTAATGAACATACCTAGTAAGTGTACATGTGAAGAAATCACGACAGATGTATCAAAACTATAATACTAGAACGAAATGTACTATCGCCATAAAGATCCGTACTTGCTGGCTTCAAGTTCGACAAATACATTTAATTAGTTGCATTATGAAATCCCTAATCAAATAAAACAATTCCTATTTAATCCATTAGAAACAATTTCGTAAGTTTACTTAATGTACATTGTAAGATATCTCTCATGTGTATTATTGTATTAAATCACTTTAAGGCGAATTAACTCGCAACATTGGTACAAGCAAAAGGTTAACATAATGATGCATAACATAAAAATTAATAATCTCACGGAATGTCCAACATTTGAATGGTACTCCGCTCCGAGTGAAGAAACATATACTCAATAGCTGTTTCATGCTAATTCGATTGTTAAGAAAAATATTAAAAACATCTTTACATGTTAACGATACGTATAATAGTAATAAATAAAGGAAACATCCTATTGAATTAATTGATGCGAATATTAACAACATAAAATCGATTTTATCATTTTTAATTTATATATTGCAAAATATTCAAAGTTGTCGACAAACAAAACGATGTCATTGATAAGCATATACCAATAAATGTAATATTTATTAGAAGACAAGGGAACAAACGCAACTAACTGGATGTCTAGCTAAAAATAAAACAAAAGAACTTACGATTCAAATCAAACAGTGACTGCGAAGAGAGCGCTTAGGCAAAAGCCCAGGGCACTGGACAAAAGAGACTCCAAAGATCTGCAAATTAAACAGTATAATATAATCCAATTGACCCGTAACAAAGTTGCCAATCCCAAAAAGGGGGCTTCGCAGAAATCTCGTCTAGGGCACTAGTAGCCTTAAAATTTTAAGCTAAAGGTAGCCACTAACAAGAACTGACGTACTTCTTGTTTTGATAAATATTTGAAAACCTTAAAATATTAATAGCAAAAATTTAAGAATCCAATCCAAACTGTTTTACAGGACTTTTGACGCTCTGCATCAAAACGAATTCAATCAAACACGATCTATTTAACTTTTGCCTTACGTCAGTAAACAACAGCAATGATAATCGAGTCACGTTTAACGCAGCATTTAAAACTATGTGAAAAACTCGTATGAATAATAAACAAATTGAACCACGATTTGAAGACATATGAATTCCGTCAGTGTACTCGTAATTCGAATCCGCATCGAGTCGTTTATCAATATTTGTTGCATTTTAACCTTCGTAACTGTTACAATGAAATTATACCAAGACAGTTGTATTTTCTGGAAGAATGATTTGACAATAAGTTCTTCTACCATTCTCTATTTCTGTTTCGAGTAGTTAGTTTGATCGTATCATGTTCTCAATTTCTAATGTCAACAGTTTTCCAAATCTTACTAATATTATAAATGTGAAAGTCTTAACTTTATTAACTTAACGGATGGATGTTTTTTATATTTTGTAGTATAAACGGCTAAATGGATCACAATGAAATTTGACATAGGTGTAGAGCATAGTCTGGAAAAACACATTGACTACTTATTTTTTTTATTCCTATCAGTCGGAGTACAGACCAAAGCTAGTTCTACAGTAATTTTGTTAGTAAAATAGTATTCTGTAAGCTATTACTTGAATTAAAAACACGGAGAACGTCTTTTACAAGGCCATTTTATCTACGTATCAATAGTTAATTAAGTAGTTTAAAAATCATTAATTACTTTGAACCATACAACGACGCTAATTTACGTTAATGCAATAATATAGTCATTACCATAAGAGTATTTAAAAAATATTTAATAGTCAATCAACTATAATTAACGTAATAATTAGTTATAACTATTTTTGACTAGCTTACACAAATATTACAATGCTTATGTTAAAATGCCTAAAAAATTTTAGCCCATTCACACATAAGGTAATGGACATCTGCGATTTTAGTCATTTGTGTGATCGTTTTACGTAAGTCGCTTAGAAACTAAAATCGCAGATTTGTTTAACCATTTGTACGAAAGGGCTTACGGTAAACAGCGCAGTCTTCCCTACTCGTATTTCTATTTAGATTTAATAATGCATATTGTAAATGTGGCAACTGAAGCCTAATTGTAGGTAATAAACAAGGACGATGAAGTCACGTAAACGTGAGCCAATATTCGAGCTATCTTCTCAATTTAAAGTGGTATCTTTTGGAAATCGTTTTGCACTTTACTAGATTTAACTATTCCTTATGGGATTAAATTAAATAGTATGGTGGTAAAAAATAGCATGGAAAGAATGAAATGAATAATCTGTTAGTATAACTCCTTTGTGGGGAAATACCTTACACATACCGGATAAAATATAACTGGCTATTTTGTCATATTACAGGCGAATTTGACATCGATGTAATTTTTTCATTATCCGCAGAAGTCAAATGGTAAAAAGTCACAGGCTACTTACGACGCCAGAAAAATTACATTGAACTTTACCTAAACTGAACTTTGATCTTTAGATATTTGTTACATGTTGATGTTTTCAATATGTTTTATGTGTTTGTCAATCAAAACAATGTTGGTTGGTTTTACACCTTTCATTAAAACCGATAACGGCTTATCTTTGTTATACAATTTTCGCAACAAACGTTGAAACAGCAGGGAGTCTAAATGTTACTATCTCAAATCTGGTGATGACCAAACTGGCATTGTAAAGCAACATTGTTTATTTGTTAAGGATTTACTGCTCGTACGATATAAGCTATTCAGTTTTGAAGGTAAATCATATACAATTATATGTTAACAAGTAGCTACCATTTAGATGGAGTAAGTTTTACATCGATAACTGATCACATAAGTAACCTTTGGTGAAGGAAAGCATCGTGATGTAACCAGCACATATCGGCGAAGAAATTCAAAGATATGTGTGAAGTCAACCAACCCGCAGTGGGCCAGCGTGGTTGACTATGGCGTAGTCACCCCTTACTTAGCATAGGCTCCGAGCCACTCGGTGGGGACATATAGTGAACTGGTGATGAAGTAACCTTTAACTATGACTAACTGGTGAAACTTGTGTCACACAAGCTAGCCCAGCAATTATCTACGGGAACGTAAGAGGTGACGTTTTGTCAATTTTATGTTAATTTTATGCTCGCAGCCTTTGTAAAGGCCATATGTCGGCGTAACTTTATCCCAGATTTTAAATTTGGTTATTAATGTTGCTTATATTAAGATGATGTCTTTATTTTTTGGTAAATATTGCCATAGGAAAAATCATATATCAAGGAAAATCTTATTTTTAAAGAATATATACTGTTTTTGTTTTTTTTTTTATATTTTCATTAGATTGCACAATATCTGAACACGCATGATACATTTAAAGCAATAAAAATGGATTACAACAATAAAATGTCTACTAAAGTTTATCAACATATATAAACTATAAAAATCCAGAATCCAAATCAGTTTTTAATCAAGATCAAGTATAAATATTGTGTAATATCTGTGGTACTTACCACGATAATTTTTTATATTCTTCATTAACTGAAGTTTCTTTTTCGATAATGAATCATCATCCTTCTTATCTTACTCCAGTAGGGTTGGCGCGACAGGTTTTTATCCTCAAAATAACTCTATCATACGTCATCTCAGTCATCACTCCCTTCTTGATCATGTCACCTTTCACGCAATCCATCCATCACTTTCCAGGTCTACCTCTAGCGGTGTATCCACACTCATAACTAACGTTCTCCTTGTAACATGCGATTCATCCCTGCTCTTGCCCATACCATGCTTACCTTTTACTCCTTACCTTCTCTACCACTGGGGCTACTCTCAAACTTCCTCTAATGTACTCATTTCGTATTTTATCCATTCGTGTTTTCTATAATGAATATAGTCTATACTAATATAAGATGTCAGCAATTACAGCACATTTTTGAATAACTCTTTCTTTAATAAAAAGACCTACACTACCGTAACGCTTTAGGCTATATATTTTTACGTCATTACACTTAGGGGTAAATATTTTTGATAAAAAACCTAATGTGGGAAAGAGACAATAAGGAATCAAGGTTGCCATGGTTTGACATCATGTCATGTCATTTTGACATTTGCAATTGATAATTTGACAGATGTAAACAATAAAATGATTTTTTTTTTATAATTACATGAGGATGAAGTCGCATGGGAACAGCTAGTTTTAAATACATGCCATTATCTTCAAACTTTGCTACAAACACAACTCGTTTCAAATTAGCACCATTGCGAAACGTTATGCCGTTAAAACTTAAAGTTATTGAACATCTTTTAAATAACTTAACGAAGTCATCAATTTTATTTAACGTCTTCATGTCCTTATATTAATAACCTAAAAAAATCTTGAACAAATTATTTTATTTAGCACAACTCTTTTAATGTGCTTCAAAAAAATTTATTTGGACTCTATAATTGTAATGTCATTTACGTATTTGTTTCCTTGGCGATTTGTAATATTAATTTTACATCTAAATCCCTTCTTTCTGTCTTATTTTTAACATAACTGTCCACCCTTTAACAGTAAGAGGGAACGCATGTTATGCAGATATTAATAATTTTCATACGATTTAACATAGTTAATAACTTAATGTTTATAATACTTTTATAGTCGACAACGTTACAAGGAAATAGGTAGATATGAAAGAATTCACTTTACAAGATTTCAGTACTAAGAAATTTATGTAGTACTCGCATCAAAAGGACTAATTGTTTCAAGGCGGTAATGTTGCAGATGATGCGTAATGTCAGTGGGCAAGCTTGTGTTGCATCTGTGAAGCTATATAAGCACTTTCACTATGCCAGCGGCCTAGTCGCGGGATGATACCCCGATACACGCACTCTGACCCCAGACATCGCGCGGTACGGACAAACACATATCTGTTTTTTTAATAAAAAAAAATAGTGCCAGTGACTTTGTGTCGTGATTTTCGTGTGTGCAAGGTGAGTTATAAATATTTGTTTTTTATTATTATTTATATTAACCCTTAATAGTTTACAAAATTTGTTAAACCTGTTTTAAAGTGCATAATTTTTATGTTGTTTTTCAATATTTTAAAATTATAATTTCTATAAGTAGAATTAAATGTATTGCGAAATTCAATATTGAAAATATCAAAGCGTAATTAAAATCACAGACGTATTTTTAATTTACATTTTACAATTAAAAAATCATTACAAAGAAAATTGTCCACTCGTAATTTATCACCGGTGCGTTTTCAACCAAAAGACATCAACGCACGCTCGCCGGAAACATTACAATATCGGTTAAATAATACAGATAAGGATGTTGCCAAAAGACAAACGGACAAACCTTTTTTAACTATAGAGAGAAGGCACAATTCGTAAATTATTTAACCTAAGTTTAACAGCAATAAAATATTACCAGTATTTTGTAACTATTTAATTAAATTATTTTTGAAATAACTTAAAAAATAGCTCTAAATAGCGTCTATTTCTAGATATATTGGAGAATACTGCTAAGATATAATTTATGTATAAATTACATAATTAAGTGCGTAAATATTTTGTCGAACTTAAGACGATTCTAACCACACCAAACCTATAAAAATATCGGTAACTCTGATAGTAAATATAGGTACTGTCGTAAATACCTACATAATCTAACACTAATGTCATCGGCAATAAACAATTACGCAAATGCTCTTAAGAGCTTCATAAAGCCTGCTTGGTATTCATCGGTCGAGTCATCGGAGTGCGTTGACAGTTAAAGGTTGAGATGCTCGTATTGAAACATTTATTCCCATGCAAATGTATTACTAAGCCTTCAATTATTTGTACATAAGCAGAACTAGAATGTTATCTCTTTTTGTCACTTCCCTATATAAATAATTTTAAATGTTACTCTTCAACGTTGTGACATTTTCGCAATATTTTCATCTCTCCTTTCTTTAACCGTACCCTTTAGTGACACTTTAAGTGTTAAAGTTTACAAATAAGTGATTCTTCCCTTCTTATATCTATACCCTACCTAATTAGGCTTACTAATAAATAAGAGAAGGGAAGAATGACTTGTGGAATCTTAAAATATTGCAGATTAAACACCACTTACTCCTTAATCATATCTCATTAGAAGTAGAATGTTACCTCAGTATTATTTTTCATCCAACTCAATTCAACTATATTCTCGACAATGTTTTAAACTACAAACTCGAAAATATGCTTAAGTCTGACATAATATTCATAAAACTATCTCCGCGGTAAAGATAACACAAATATTTTAAAGGCTTTCGTGACATAATGTGACCCACAAAGGCCTATTGACATTTTGCCAGCCGCCCAGATGAATCGACATTATCATTTTTATATTTGAATATTATCGCTTATTCGAAGATTTATAACAATTTCTAATAATAGCTTGCATCTTAAATTGAAACTAATTCTTTGACACCAAAGATAAGTTACATTTTCTCCGAGTTTTCAGTAGAGGGAATTGTACAAAACATACTTTTATACCGCTAATTTTCTTAGAAATGTCAAACATAATTAAAACTTTAAATTATACTTTTTAATTTACAACTTACCTCAAAACAACTGCAATAAAATAATTACAACTTTATACTACACTTACAACTTAACAAGTTACAACAACGAATGATGTGTCTTACTGTCATATTTTAAGGCCATACTAAAACTCTATACTCCAGAATGAAACAGATTTAAAATTCGTTTCAAAATTCTGCCGTTACCTAAATATTACTAGTATATGTTACATATTTTAGTTATTTTGTATCTAAATTATTTAAGAATGCTTAATATGTTAGGACAATTAGATTACATAAGAAAGTTAAAGTCGGTTCACACTGCAACTAATTCGTTCATTCAGATCTAAACTGTCTTCCTTGACGTCTCGTCGGAACGTTATAAACATTGCGGTGGAATCGGCGCAAGACAATTGCGACCATTCTCAGGCCATTCTCACGCTTGTTAACATAAGTATTACAAAATTAAAAAAATACTATTAAGCAATGAAGAAGATAAGTTTACGTGATCCGAAACCGCAATCCGGATTACGATGAGCTTCAAACGATTAGATCTTATAATTGTTTTAGACTTTAAGCCTAGAAAGAGATAAATTGCGTGAATGGCGACGTGAACGGAAGGAAAAATAAAATAAGAATAAATTAAGGATTCATATTTAAAAGCTATTACTGGTAAGCAACACAACTAGGTAATTTATTAAAATTATTAGCTGTTCCCAATAGACTTCATCAGCATGGAATTATAAAAATTTTATTTTATTGTTTAAAAGTGTCAAATTATCAATTGCAAATGTCGAAATGA
Source organism: Papilio polytes (assembly GCF_000836215.1). Taxonomy (NCBI): domain Eukaryota; kingdom Metazoa; phylum Arthropoda; class Insecta; order Lepidoptera; family Papilionidae; genus Papilio; species Papilio polytes. The sequence continues at coordinate 5,094,646 of NW_013526359.1, forward strand.
CATGACATGATTTCAAATCATGGCAACCTTGCTTCCTTGATGTTGGCAACAACTTATGGTCTCTTTCCCACATTAGGGTTTTATCCAAAATATTTACTCCCTAAGTTTAATTGCGTGAAAATATATAGCCATATGCGTGACGTAAGTGTAGTGCTTTTTATTAATATGCGTTGATTGCTGACATCTTAGGCAACAATGAAGTATTTGTTTACGCTTTATTATAATAGTATAGATTAGTTGGAATTAGATTCAATCGAATTGTATAATTTAAACATATGTAACAATAGTTTTACTACCTTAAATACCGTGCAAATAATTACGCACTTCAAGAACAAAATTGACATTACTAAATATTTTTCTAGAAATTCTACTAAACAGTAAAATGGGAATAAAGTTCAATTGATATTGACCTACATAAACATAAAACTGTTCAAGGAAATAATTATAATCATTGGTCTGTGCATCTCAACAATGTTACGGAGGAATCTCATTGTCTGTCCACGAGGTAAAATACGAGTACGTGAGCGGCGTATGAACTTAGTCTCTTTAAACAAGACCGCAAGCATTTATTCAAAAGAACAAATAAAGACCACTCAGAACAGTATCAATTAAAAATAAAATAATTTAACAGGGGACGATTAAATGTTTGAAATATTTTTTTTTGTGAGTCGCCAAGTTCAAATATCCTCCAAGTTTAAAAAAAACTAAAAAAATTTGTACCTGCTAGAATCTTATCGGATATCCAATTTATATACGAATAATATAAAAATAATATCTACCAGATATATTTATTACGAGCTGTCGCCCCCAAACTTCGTTAGCGCAAATTTGGACCACCCGTTCCGTCATTTTGACAAGGCGCATT
>NW_013526359.1:5095527-5095894 GCF_000836215.1 Papilio polytes
TACTCCATAATATGCCCGTCTATGTCAGCTACCCTTCAGTGAAATTCGGTTTCGGAGATAACGCACAAATACTCGTGCTATTTTTTCTTAAAATAAAAACAAAGAAACGATAGATAAAATAAATGATAATACATTTCCTAAATATCTTATTTATTAAATTCGCTTATAAACAAGTTCTTCCACTATTTTGAAATACCGTTTTAAATTATAATTAATTCATATTAAATAAAGGAAAACTATGCTAGACCGCATAGGTAAGGACGAATAGCAAAAGCTATGTTAACTCGGTCAAGTACATAAATGCTAAACGTTAAGGTTGAATTATTAAAATCTTACTAATATTATAAACTAGCTATTGCCCGTAATA
>NW_013526359.1:5096402-5129085 GCF_000836215.1 Papilio polytes
TGATCCTTGTTTTATTAACAAGGATCAACGTGAACCCAATCGACACGCAGAAACCATGGTATTGACTTGATTATTACAAAGAGAAAGATATCAGTGAAAATAAGTAATTATGTAAACAAGTTGAAACGAAAGTGTACACGCAACATGTAATTCAAAGTATTAGAGTTATTTGAATATTTATGCTAATAAACAGTTATTTAATTCATAGCATACTCTCTTAATGATCATAAGTTATGGTTAGTTACTTTAATACATTGTTACTTGAAAGCCGTGTACCGTGCGCGTTTATACTCTGCGATTCTAGTTTTAGATCGTAGAGCATTTAACTACATAGGTTATAAGCTGTGCTATTTTGTGCCTATTTTCGCCATTTTGGCGCTGATGGTCGCGGTTGATATGGTGGTGAGAATAAGAACTATTAATATAGTTAGAATAAACTGACAGTAGAGGTTAGTAGTGCACAAATATTTGTAGTGAATATTTTTTGTAGTGTATTTTGTTTAACTTACCGACAGCGCAGCAGACAAAAATAAGAAACAAAACTTTTCTTGAACTGCACTATTTTTATTCAAACTTACTTACATATTTACAATTAACAAAACTATATCGCGATCACATCTTTATTGTATGTTTTTCTTCTATTGTTTTTTATCATTTTTTTAATACTTAAACCATGCAATGTCTCGGTGGCCAGTATGCAAACTCTTTGGCTGTATTCACACTTGTCAGCCAAAGAGGTTCTATTTTGCACTGACCATATTTTGTTATTTGAAGTTTTCTTTTTCAATAATACATTGAATAAGAACATTTTAATATTTGAATAGGTAATTGTAAGATACAAATTATATTTTTTTGGTTAAGATTAAATAATAAATGAATTGATTTATTGTTGTAATTTATAATTTTTTTACAGTCAAAAATATTAATAAATCTTGATAGAATTGTGCAAAAACTATGATTTTTTTGCTTTTATTTTTAAAGAATCGTCGCCTTGAACTTGCGTACATTAGACAATAAAATATGGTTTTATATGTTTTTGTCTTATTACATTTTTCATCCATTTTATTAATAGTTTTTTTTTAATTCTCATTAGAATATGGAATGTGAGAGAAAATGTAAACATTAGATTGAGTAGATAAAATATAATTAAATACCCATCTTGAGATATCATTCTGTTCGCAAAATCATTAATTCAAAAAACAACGTACATTTTACTATTAAATAAGTATATTATTGTGCTTATTCTGTATCCTGTTTTAATCTACAAACAAAGAAATAAATAATTGACAGTCTGAGGCATTTGTTTAAAATTTTTAAAGTCTAACATGACACGACATCGTACTAAAATCCTAGAAACAAAAACGCTTTATTTTTCCAAACTGTACGCTCTCTTAAAAACAATTGAATACGAACGTAATATAATTCAAGTCGCTGTTAGCGCGGAGAAAATGTATGTACATTTGAATAACTGTATTCTACATCACGCCTCACTTTGGTTTTAAAGCCAAAAATTATGCAACTTAAAGATTCACTTAAGTGAATGACCGACAGGCACAACAATGACACACGCTTTCAAAAACCCTATAACATAACTGGTTTTTAACACACATGTATATAAACATATTACTATCTCCCTTATTCTTATTCAAAACAACAGAGACGAAAATAATTTCCTATAAAATTTTAACGTAGATGAAAATTCCATAATACCATTATCGTTGTATATTTTTATCAAATAAATCTGATCGCAAAAGACGATTAAAATTACAATAAATTGCAATAAAAACTGCTAGCATATAATAAACAAACATAAGACGGTCGGTATTTTTATATTCAAAGCAAAATAAACTACCAAAGAAACTAAAACCAAAAACTTGTTTCTACCTTTGGTTTTTTATTAGAATGACTTTGTCAACACCAGAAAAATTAATAAAATTTAATTTTTAGTCATATCAAAAACTCGATTTTGCCGGAATTTCTAGCATTTAGTCAATTAGATCATAAAATGTAATTCTTGGGTTTGAAATCTACCCTCGATTTATAATCGTTAATTTACGAAAAGAATGAGGGTAGAATTCAAATCGAGATCTTGTCACGCAAAGCCGGGTGAGATCATCATCCACTTGCCGTAATCCCTTACAGAGGGTCAGCACAGTATGTGTTGCTCTTCCATACATCTCTATCAGGTGTCGATTTGAATCCACTCCTTTCTTAAGCATATCCTCTTTCACACAATCCATCTATACTTTCTTCAGTCTTCCTCTACCTTTGTATCCACATTCAATCTTAAATTACCTTTGTTAAAAAAAAAACCAAAACGTTCACGCTACACCGTTATAGCTGTCTAAATAATATCAAATGTTTGTGTTGTCCACTAGCCAGTGTAATGTCAGAGTTCAGTTGAAAGTGAAGATGTTACGTGTATCTTACGTAACAATCCCAGTACGCATTGATTAGAAAGATTTGTCCGGGTCACTGGGTATAAGCTAATAACCTAAGTTCTAACTAGGTGCGGATTATCACTAAATTCTGTAATATTTGTTTAAGTTAATATAACATTTTTCTTTATTCTTTAATGAATATTAGTGATGTTATATAAATAATCATATAAGTATTTCAGTTTTTAGTTGTAATTAAAGGTTAAACCAGTTTTAAATAAAATATATTTCTATTGAAAAATATCGAACTGATAATTAGAACGTCGGTGGCTCAGTGGTTTAAACACTTGACCTGTAATCAGGTATTGGGTTCGTTTACCCGACGTTCTTACGGTGAAGGAAAACATCGTGATGCAACCTGCACATATCGGCGAAGAAATTCAAAGATATGTGTGAAGTCGACCAACCCGCAGTGGGCCAGCGTGGTTGACTATGTCCTAGTCACCCTTACTTAGGGTAGGCTCTGAGCCCCTCGGTGGGGACGTATGGCTGGTGATGATGATGATGATGAATTGATAATTAAACTTGAAGTCAATAGACTTAGTTAAAAACTATTTCTACACTGAAATTCTAAATTAAAATATACTACATTTCGGAAACGCATTTCATGCAGTTACCGAAAAAAAGATTGGTTAAACATTGGGAAAGCCATTAGTCATAAAACTCCAAGGTAATTTTTACGATCATCTCGTTCCATAAAACGCTACAATGTAACGTTAAAAAGCAATAATACTCTATGACCTTTTATATCTTCTAAAACATGTGAATGCAGTAACATTCAGTTTTAACTAGAGAAGTATGTAAGTATGCCGTAGGCAATACTTCCGTGAGAGGCTGTAACAATGGCCCATACACACTGACGACCTCAGACAACTTTATCTCCACACTTAATGGAGAAAGGAAAATGAATTCTATTCGAATGTAATAAGTTTCGAAATGTCTCTATCGATATTGTATTGACCATAGAACTAAGATAACCAAATTACTAATTAAAATATGTTCTTTTGATTGTTAATGTGAATGCATCTTTAACTTGTAAATAAATTACACTGTTAATTAAAACATGCTTGTCCAAAACAAGCCGAAAATAATTAAAAGGGAGTTTTTTATAAAATAATAAATCTGTCTATTCCTAGAAATTTTAGCAAAAAAAAAACTGAAATCCTGGAGATTTATGACAAGTAAAACATTAATTATTACAACGTCAATTTAATCATATATAATTTGCATTCGTGCACTCGACCGGATATCAACAATCGATTACGAATAATCGATCTTCCATTCGATTACAAAATGTCTCGATATTACGTGTCTCATTCGAATCTTCATCTTTTTAGATGGTGAACTATGGCCTTTATATACTTAATAATTAAGTACCTAATAATGTCAAACGAAGTTTGTGTTCATTAGAAACATTCAGTATTCGACAGGTGTAACCTTTGGTAATCACAAAAGTACTTCTGTGATGAATGGCTAATGAAAGTTTTGTTATGATACTTGAGTATTGCAAAGATGAAATATGATACTCCAATATGTGTACATACACTTAATAATATATTAACTATTGACAAGATATGCTTAAAAAGGTATTGGATTCAGATATGACGGCTGATAGAGATGTATGGAAGAGCAGCAAATACAGTACGACCCTCCGTAATCGATAAGGGCAAGTTGATGATGAATGGAGTTGCAACAATGAAATACCATGTTTATTTACAATCTTACTAATATAAATGCGAATGTTTAGATGGATGGATGTTGGTTAGAGTATGGAGCGTAAACTCCTGAACGGATCTCCATGAAGTTTAGCACAGATGTAGACAATATTCTGGAAGAACATATAGGCTACTTACTTTTGTTTTTTTAATTCCACGCAGACGGATTCGCGGGCAAAATCTAGTACACAAGATTATTTCATAACTCAAAATGTCAAAAAAGTTAATTCGTTAAAAAATAAACATTCAGTTGTTATTGTTAGTTTAGAAATAAATTATAGAAATCGAAAGTACATTACGGCGTACAATAAAGGTGAGTACAAACTATATCAAAATATTAACGCTGTATAGTTTGAATTGTTCTAGAACGGTTAAATGTTTTTAATCGAATTAATGCATTTCAAATATCAATTTAATTTGATTTTCAGCATACGCTTTGATCGTTTTAAAAGGAAAGTTTTATTTAATAGGTAATAATATTTACAAATATACTCCAACAATACTTGTATTCTTTGTCAGTATTAAAAATTAGGACCAGGTCACGGTCGTTCGTTATTGTTTTATTCGATAAACGTTTGCAATTATAATGGAAGTTTAACAGTGGCCTTTCTAACAGCGAATAAAATTACCATTTCGATACACTCTAATGTGTCATTACCCTAAGCGACACGAGTAGGTCAAAACAAACGTCTAAAAGATTCGTCTCACACATATTTCAGGCAAAAGCGAAAGTGACGACACGTAACTGTATGTTTTAAACTATTGACTTATTTACTGAGTTATTGTTACGAGGATTGAAAAACCGCAACACTACGACTAGACTGTGTTCGATAACAGTTATTGAAAACTGTTAAATAACTGCTATTTTATGTAATGAGCATTTACGTGTTGGATTCATTTGTTTCTTTTATAAATGTTATTGAACATGACTTATTACGGATAACGCATAATTTAACCTTAATTACACTCCAATTGTATCACAGTTTATTTACATCTGGGAATATTTACATTTATCGAAAATCATCACTAAAGAAAACATTATGTAGCCAATGTATTTCATCAGAGGCCAAACATAAAATGCATGAAACATCGTTATTTCTAATCGATAGTAAACCAAAAGGTAGCATTCAATACGCATGCGTCGTAAAACACAACAACCACAATGCACATTGTTGACTACTGAACAGACTGCGCAATCCCTTCACATGAAGTAAAATCCATTGAATATCTAAATGTGATGGTTTTACATAATATGGATACGGTCGCATGGTTAAGCATTGGACCTGTATATCCAAGTCCCGGCGACGTCCTTACGGTGATGGAAAACTTTGCAAACAGCACTTCATCACTACCCCTCCCTTATCCTATTCCCGTAGGGTCGGCGCACCGGGTTTTCGTCTTCCAAAGCATTCTATCATCCGTTATCTCAGTCATCACTCCCTTCTTGATCATGTCACCTTTCACGCAATCCATCCATCTCTTTTTAGGTCTACCTCTACCATTTGCAAACAGTACTTATCAGTCGAATTCAAACATGATATCAATCATCACCAACATCACTTCTTATTTGACATCAGGTGGGATCGTGGTCAAGTGCATAACCAACATAAAAAAACCTAGGATGCTTTCGAGCTCTTCGGCGGGTATGGGTTGATGAAACAATAACATAGGGGAAAATAGAACAGATTATTTTAAACATTTAAAGGCGTTTCTTACGTTAAAGACCATTTAAAATGGCAATATTTACGAAATTTTCTGTTAGACTTTTAAATTGCATTAATTTAGAAACTCTATATTATTATGCATGGTTAATTGCCGAGAAGGTATCGAATTTTAAATGTCAAGTGATTGTTCATAGTGAGCTAACTCAAGTAGTTAGATTATTTGTTGTTTTCTAATGACGAAAATACAGATATACTAAATGTAACCGCTTTTCTTATACAATGTTAGATGAACATATTTCTATAACCTATATCTCAATCGATAAACATAAAATACCAAGCCACATTTAGGTAGAACAAATTAAAATCGCTAACAAAGACCAGAAAGCGAAAACTGTACGAAATAATTGTTCAATTTAAACATTTATTTACTTTCTCTTTATAATAAACGCTTTCTAATCTTCGATATACTAAATTCTAAAATGTGTTATGTTTACATTTATTTTTAATTTAGCAGGTTTACTGCGGCAAGTAAAATAATTCTGCATCTGGTGTGGCGGGCCAAAATGCGCCCCCAATGATATTTCCGCCAGAGAGTGGCAGGTCTTTCTAGACCCACCAGCACTAGGATAGATTAAATTGCTATAATAATTGTGGAAACATAATGTATACATTTTAGGTAATGTATGTATACACCTGAAGTAATCGTTTCGCAACAGTAACAGGCCGATATCGACCTGTTACGCAGAGAACGTCTTTAATACTAAATAAATAAGTGGTTATTTTCAGTCAATAATAAAGTCGTTTACATTTTTATGTTGAGCTTTTATTTATTACGTAACCAACAGATAAGCTGATTTGTTAACAAAATTAAATAAATCACAACCTATGCCAAACTATAAAATAATATGTTACGATTAACATAATTAACTACCACGCATCGCCATCTTTATATGTAACGACCTGACCTATGTTAATTTGCAAGTTAGATTTGGTGACAGGTGGTTCACTGAAAATGTAAATCATAACACGACAGCTTTAGAGGGTATTGACTTCAGTGGCCATTTATTGGTACACTGAACACTTTTAAATCCGTATGGGATTAAAAAACAAAAGCAACTAGCCTATGTTTTCTTCCGGACAATGCTCTACATCTATGCCAATTTTTATCGTGATTCGTTCAGCAGTTTAGGCTACAAGCTCTTAACATCTATCCATGTAAACTTTCGCATTTGTAAAATTAGCAAAATTATAGCTTTTTTCATACTTTAAAAACACTTATGTTTCTTAGTTAGTTAATCATAAACGAGGTTTAGGCTGAGCGCCTACTGTGCTCGGCCACCTCAAGCCCGGTGAATCTGTAAATGCCTCTTCAAGGCAAACAGTGGCAATTAAGTTACAAAAAAAATATGTTTCTGTCAAAGTTAAAAAAGACACTAATATTCCGTTACATATAATTTGCATGTTTAAATACATTTATAATGATCGTAATAATAAAAAAAACTTGTTAAACATGTATACACTACCGAACAGGATGCATTAAGTTGAGAACAATTATGTCATAGCTAAAACAAATCGAATCAAGGATGTTTGTGTAATATAATGAAATTATTAAACGTCATTTAATCTGCCTAAAGTCCACTTGACATACTCTACATAAATTAATAAGTCAAACAAAAGAATACTGAGACTTATGGCCGGTTTTCCAGCTTCATTTAAACATCGTTTTAGGTTTGATAACTTCATAAAATGCGTTTCTGAACTACGTAACTTGAGTTTTATTTCTTTGAAACATACGAGTATGTCAACGTAACAATAATGAAACACTAGGTAATGAGAAAATAGAGACGTCAGAAGCCCAGCATTAAATAAATCGAAACAGAATACCGTAAGACAAAGCCTTACACGAAGTAGTAATGTTTTAAACATGCTGTACAACTGATCACTCATCTGAGCTAACATGCGTTGACTACTTCTTGACATTTTTACACAATATTTGCATAAATTAATTTGTTCAAAGCATTTAAGCGTTCGACATTCTGCAAGAAGTCCGGACTAGGCTTACAAAATTCAACAAACATTACAAATGCACCGTTTAGTGTTATTGAATATTGTTAACTTTATTTGCACATGTTTTGGTATTTGAAAGTAACAGAACAGCGATGTATAAATATCCAAGGTTCATTTTTTTCTATATCTTATAATAATTATAAGAAAATAATTTTTATTAGTGTATGGTTTTCGAATTTTATTCTTCCTTGAGGTGTACAGCTTGATTTTAAACTACCTTAATTACGATATCTGTTTAGGAAATGTGAAACATAATTTTTTCATTCATTAAACTATTTTATTCATTATAATATGTGACGTTTTAAACACTTATTAAAAAAACAACAGTATAATAACATACTATAATTTCACACGCACGTATGTTTCAATACACTTAATACAAATACTTATCTAATAAGATTCAAGTCACCTATACATGTTCGGAACTTTGTCTATTAAGTTTAACTGACCTTTGACCTAACCTACATCCGTTAGGCGTTTACTCGCACCGAGTTTCCTTCGTAAACATTTCGGATTTTACACAAATTTATTATGTATGTGCTAATGAATAGGTGAAACTTCAAGGTTGATATTAATCAAGATGTTGAAGGTCGATAGAAGCTTTTTGGCAAACGAAACAATAATCTTACAACCAGTAAAGTGAGCAATGCAACTAGTCACTTTAACTCCCTCCAAAAAGCAGTAAAAAACCAGAAAATCGAAAGATAATTTGATTTTTTTATATCATACTATCGCCCGATATAGACGCTCAGTTTTGAGTTTAAATTGAGGCGTCAACCTGTGCCATTAAAATTGTGCATATCTCAGTTAAGTGTTTTAGTCAGTTTGCATATACTACTGTCCTGTTAAAACTGTCTATAGCGGACTCAATACAAATAATAAGATGACCATATCTAATACAAGATTACGAATAAAATTTCTATTATCGATTTATAGTTTTCTAGCTCGCGATTTGGCCCTCGTGAAATTAGTGAAATTGTAAAAATGTAGCCTATGTTATTTAGTGATAACATAGCTTTTTGATAGTGCCAGAATTTTTGAAATCGGTCCAGTAGTTTTTGTGTTATTTCACAGATCAGATCTACAAGTCCATCATAAGACCTGTCGTATTGTATGGATCTGAATGCTGGGCCAGCAAAGTTGCGGATGAAAGGAGATTGCATGTGGCTGAGATGCGTATGTTAAGATGGATGTGGGTGTGACAAGATTGGATAAAGTTAAGAATGTGTACATTAGAGGAAGTTTGAAAGTAGCGCCAGTGGTGGAGAAATTGAGGAGCAAAAGGTTAGCGTGGTATGGACATGTTATGCGACGAAATGATGGGGACATAAACCAGAAAGTGTTGAGATTGAATGTGGATGGCTACAAAGGAAGAGGAAGACCGAAGAAAGTATGGATGGATTGTGTGAAAGAAGATATGCTTAAGAAAGGAGTGGATTCAGATATGACGGCTGATAGAGCAGCACATACTGTGCCGACCCTCCATAAGGGATAAGGGCAAGTGGATGATGATGAGTTTTTGTGTTATTTCAATACAAAATCCAAATACAAATCTTTCGTCTTTATAATAGTGTTGATTAGTTATTTCGGAATCATATCCATTAAGCTACATATCATCGTGTTTATGTTTTATTTATAAAAACATTCAACCTTATCCTAAGAGCATCTTAACAGGACGGAGGTTTTTTAATTTATATTTTTAATAAGAAATAAAAATACTGTTGACACAGATAAGACAAATTTAAGAGACAAGTTGACCTTAAAGTCCGGCTCATCGGACAAATGTTGCCATAAATAAAAATTTATTTTGACGACTCGGTAATGGCTTCTTCAACGCTTTATTGCAACATCTGTCGATACAAATGTATTTAAAATTATATAAGATACGCCTTTGACCCGACATAATGTTGATATAGTAAGTTTGATATCATCCTATTTATTAAAACGTGGTGGATATACTCGTATTTGGCTTCCTTATTAATTACTTACCACGTCTAACTAATCTTTAGACTCTAGTATACATAATTTCGTTAAGTATATACCTAAAAAAAATACTCGTATATTTATATGCCATCTTTTGCTAGATAAAACAACGTAACATCGAAAACGAATACAAAAGTCGAATGTATCCGATGAAATCGACAGTGTCAGTCGATCACGAGAGAGAAAGTCGATGTCGTTGTGGGAAATAGACTTGAGATAGTCTATTGTCTGCCGATATTCGGCTTACCTAACCTATTCTATTTAACTTTGACAAATGGATTCAACTATTGTTCTTATTTGGATAAGTAAAAAAAATCATTACAGCATACAGCATTTAGAGTTCTTTAATGACCACTAAAATACTTAATCTTCAATTGTACTAGCTGTTGCCCGCCACTTTGTCCGCGAAATAAATAAAATATTTAGTTAGAAAACATTCTTCTAGGTTACATTACATTATTCGTCGTTTTTTCGTTCATTACATCGTTACATCCAACTACCAAACTTATGTGAGATGTACAGAACCAACAAATCCTTGTAGTTGTATTATTTTGTGAATAAAATTTTATTGCTAATAACTAAAATAGTAAAAATATAATTTTATGTTACTTCAACTTGTTTCCTTATTGTATGCAAATAAGGAGTCATTTAATATTATTGAATTTGGTTTTTTATTCGTTTCGTTAATACAGTGTACCTGTTTACGATTATAATTTAAAATTTCGTACCTTGAATTAGGAAGCCAATGTATTATCTATACTCTATACTTAATTATTTATACTTATACTAATATAATAAAGTGTAAACACACACTACTTCGTGGCGTAAGATGTCAGAATTTACTGCATATTTTTAAATACATCTTTTCTTAATCAAAAGCGCTACACTTACGTCACGCTTTAGGCAATTTATTTTCACGCTATCAAACTTAAGGGATAAATGAATTGGAAAAAATCATAATGTAAGTACATAAACTACAAGATGCCAACATTAAGAAAATAATGTTATTATGGTAACGGTTATTTTGAGATTTGCAATTGAGTATTTGACAAATGTAAACAATAAAATAAGGTTTTTAAAATTTTATACGGATGAAGCCGCACGGGAACAGCTAGTGTTACATAGAACCTATGCCATATGTTAACACCTGTAAACCACACACGTTATATCACTAACTTGAATAGGTTAAGCAGTGTTGCATAACAACATTCAATAGAGCTTAATATCGCGTCGATCAATGGACGTCCGCTAAAGTAATATGAATGAAGCTTTACAATTTGACTTTGAGCTTTGTCCGGACATTTATAAAATGTTCAAATTAAATACACGTCCGTGACAGTAATAAAGTAGATTAAAAAAACGATTTTACGGGCGTGGGCGAGGCAAGTTTTAGGACGTTACTTGCCTCTTATTCAAAATGAAATGGAATTTCGGAATCTTCTAGTATGTACTCCACTACCGAGAGATTAGCGAGCAATTTCCTTCATCCCTATGTGACTCAGGATAAAATATTTTATGCGTAAACGCTACATCTTTGATTTACTTCATTAACTATCAAAAATTCTTTATTCCACCAAGAAAACTCGGCAGTTTAAAAAACGTCATAGATTTAAAAATTTCGCATACAATGTAAAAACTTAATACAATTGTTAATGTGTGGCATAAAAACTAAATTAAGTACATACATGCAATAAGATATTAAATTTTAATGTACATTTTATTATTTCAGGTAAATACATACTGCTGATAACAGTCGAGGTTCATCCATTAACAGAGGTATTTCAAGAAGTCACGATTACATTATTTAGGGAAATATTTAATCCACTGTTTATCGTTAATTTCAAATAACACTTGTATACTAACATAATTGTTTTCTCTGTTCTTTAAATAGATATAAAAAAGGATGGTAGATGTTTAATATATGTGTTATAGTGAAGACGATGTTAATGTACGAGACAGTCACGAATTGTCGCTTTCACGATGTATTATTTAAGTGCCAAATCTCTATTAAGATTTCCTTTACTGTTGTCTTTGTTTATAGGAAGTATTTGTTATAAGGAAGCGTCTGAAAGTGATGGGACAATTACGTATACAGACTACATGAAAGAAAGTATCGATTTTTTTGTGACTGTATTGCCCTGTTTGCCTAGAAGAGGCATTTACAGATTCACCGAGCTTGAGGTGGCCGAGTGCAGAAGGCGCTTAGCCTAAACCTCGTTTATAGGTAACTAAGCTCGAGGGCTCTCTCAGAAGACCCAGTTAGGGCCATTATCTTGTTATTATTACCGGATTGGGAAAAGCAATCTTCTTAAGGTTATGCAGCTAGTATTCCATTCCATTAAAATTACTAAAAAAACAACTTCGTTATTTAAATTTACGTATACACTGCAATATATCGATTTATATTTATGATACATTCGACCTTTAGCATAATTTTATATTTTCGTTGAAGAATTAATTATTGAAATATTTCATTCTATTAAACATTGTAATGGATTAATTTAAAAATATTTATATAGATAACATTTTATCGAGGATTATATCAGACCATAGAGAATAGAATAAAACAAATAAAACCTTTATTATCTAGTGGTTGAGCACCATGGAAACTGTTCGCCGTTAAATCACATCATGTTTTGTTATATCCAAAAATAAAATAACTTGAAGTTTTAGATGTTTTCTTTATACTGACTTAAAAGTACACTTTTAGTTACATTTCTTATATAAATTAGCATCAGATTAAAGTCCATTTCGTTTGTAAAACAGAAGAAATACGAATAGTTACGTGTAAAAACTAGGTCTAAGGAAGATAGGATTTAGTCATATGTTATCTATACTAATATTATAAAGAGGAAAGATTTGTATTTTGGTATGTATTTAAATAACCCAAAAACTCAGTAGTAAAACAATTCTTTCACCATTAAAAAGTTATGTCATCAGTAACTATTAAGGAAACAGACTATAATATTTGTTATTTTTTAATTTCATGCGATCGAAGTCGCAAGCAACTAGTTTACTTATAAATAGCTTAATGGTTTTACATTGTACTGTATTATGGAAATGAAAACAAACATATTAAATAGAAAACTCGTTTTCATTCAAATAGCTCAACGAACCTTGTCAACATGTTTATACGACACGTGATTAAAAATGATAAGACTGTTTGAATATTTATATACGTTTTAAAATTTTATTTTGTATAGTTTTTACTTAATCTTACTTGTTTCTAAGCTATGTTATTATTAATTTTAAAAATTCTTACCCACTATTCTATGGTTCATGTTCGTTTTACTGGGATTATTGGATAATAAAATTACCATAATAAATATATTGTACAAAAAATATTGTATTTTTAATTCTGTAATGAATGCCTTCGCTTAATATAACAAAAATATTATATATCGTATTTTGCATAATGTCAAGGACGAGTCAAAGAGGCAACTGTTTTTATATCTATGGTATATAATTAATCTGTGGGAGGAATTCGGTGTATTGACATATACATGAATATTTTGACAGGTGACAAATTTCGCGGTCATTTTCCTTGATCTTGCGCGATGATTAATTTGATTTTAACTTTACTCAAAACACTTGTAGTTAAGTTATCGTCAGTAACTAGCTTATGTGTCATTAAAATAGAGTTAAACAGCGTAAATTAAATTGAAAAAAAAAAACTTAAAAACCCGACGAAGTCTAACGTATAACTGGATAACGTAAAAACGAGATTTATAAATGAAAAAAAAATGCATTTCTGTACTTTATTCTTTTCTGATTTTTTAATGATATGAGTGCAAATACATTTTGGGTAGTCCAAGTTAACGTTTAATTAGCATAAAATTTTTACGCAGACGATATAAAGATGGTCGCAAATTGAATTTGGAAACGACATGTCGCCATCTCGACCCTGACATGAACCTACGTAGCCGGTCCATGGTATTGATGTCAACGCATCTCCCAAACACGGCTCTGAGGTCGGCTGTCCGACTATCGTTTAAAAACCCATTATTTTAAACTTTTTATCTTGTTAAAATATTCGGACACAAATTATTATGTATACAAGATGTTTTTACACCTACACTATTATAATAAAGCGTAAACACACACTTCTTTGTTGCCTAAGATGTCAGCAATTACAGTATATTTTTTTATAATATTTTTTTAATAAAAAGCCCTACACTTGCGACACGCTTTAGACTATATATTTCTACGCTATTAAACTTGGGGGATAAATAAATTGGAAAAAACCTTCATGTGGGAAAGGGACCATAAACTACAAGCTGCCAACATTAAGCAAGCAAGGTTGCCATGGTTTGTCATCATGTCATTTTGACATTTGCAATTGATATTATAATTTGACACATGTAAACAATAAAATAAAAATTTCATAACTTTATGCGGATGAAGTCGCACGGGAATTTTTTCACGATAAAACGGGATGAAATTTACTAAAATATAGTTATAATCAAGTATAGCCTAGCCTATATTACTCACTGATAATGTATCTTACTAATTGCGAAGTAATTTTTAATATCGCTTCATTACTTTCGGAACACATTTAATTAAACATTCTAATTTCCTCTTTGCAACATGTATTGTATGTGATAAGAGTAATTTAAAAACAACTAAACGGCCGGTAAATTTTGCCTTTGATCACAGGCATATAAATATGTGGTATAAAAATGAATGAACTCCATATAAGGTGTGTACACGTGTAATAAAAAATAATGTCACATCGGATAAGGCCACGGATGGTAGTCACCAAGATTCCCACAGATTCGATTCATTGCATAAGTAACACATCTATCTTTATCGTTGAAACCACACCTTTTTATTGGAATCCATTCTGTCATGTGTTGAACTTTAATAGCCTTTTATAATCTGTGCTAAGATATAATGTAACTACAGTTTATTGCCTATATTAAAACGGTTATACAGTTGGTTTTTACCACCAAAAATACGTATAACTATTTTCATCCTTATCATTTAAAAAAAGAGATGAGAATGTTTTGTTTCGCGTTTGTCAGCAGAATAAATTTGAAGAAACCACGATTTGTTATTTGTCTAATGTACTCGTATAACATTAGGTAAAATGTATATTATTGGCAAATGAGATCTTTCTATACGTATTTAATCGTTAAAATTATAAACCATATATTTTTTCTAATCAAAAAATAAGCGAAGTATTACGCAATTAATTCGTAGACTAAAAAAAAACAATTTTGCAACATTCACAAAGCTCTTTCAGTTTTTAGCGCCTGTGAGAATCCAACTCTTACATTGTCCAAGGCAATTTTGAAATGCCACCCACAAACTTGCTCAACCACTACCATTGTTTCAACTCGACGGCAATAACTTAAATAGGCACGCCCTTGAATATACTTACATAGTAATTAATCGAGACTGTTATATTAACAAAACACAGTGGGAACTGATGGTAGGGAATGTGAGTCAATATGAACGTGTACATTGATCATCTTGTTCTTAATTTACTCACGATGTAACATTTATAAGCAACCAACAATTCAATGGACAGTAAACAATTATAACTTGATTCTCATACATTTTCTTGCAATGAGAATTTGAATGCAATTGATAAGGGGTCTGTTCACGTTATCTTTTATCTAATTAAAGATTCTCCTAAACAAACTCGTGTCAACACATTCGGGTCTTAATACTATTATAGTTCTAATTCTACATTTGAAATAATTCAAATATAGTTTTAACTTTTGTGACTTTTCGAGTTATATAAAGAACTGTATGATTCCAAAAAATATAATTAAACATTGTAAAATGATCGATTTAAATTTAAGCTAAAATGTATTTGAAATACTCTGATTTAAAAAAAATCCCATAATTATTAAGTTTCAATTACTTATTGTATATTAACGATAGTAATAAATTACTATTTTTATTGTTTGAAACGGCATGTGAACTTTGTAATGGTTTAAAACATTCGAATTAATCATAGGTCACGTATAGCTTCCGATAGAACACGTAACTAAATCCGTTCGCAAGAGCCTTGGGATAAAACTGAGATAAACGTTACAAAGCAAGGCTGTATAGCATCACGAAGGTAGACATGATGTAACTATGAGTAACCAGTAAAATGTAGATAGACAAAGGGTAACAATTTGTCTAATAGTACACATTTTAATATCTGAGTTAGAATTATAAATGAAATATGTATTAAGCGAAAATTAAAACGGCTCAACTCACGCTTTTATCCTCCGGTGACGGCACCGACTAGTACGTAAATATGTATTGATTTATTTGATTGTGGGATGCATAATAGTCAGTTCTTGAGTACTCTTATTTTTATAAGGAATCATTAAATTCGAAATTACTTTATGCATAAAAAATACCGATAAGTTTGTAATAGCATTATTTCAAGACTTTTACATTGCCCTTATTTTTCTTAAGGCGCTTTTTTTGTTAAGGGTACTACATTTTTTTCTAATTATAAAAAAAATATTAAGGTAACCAAAATATTCTATAACTTTCAGACGTATTATAACTCTGAATATAGATATTTATCAGGATTCATACTTTGTATATTTTTACTTGAAAATTTTCTATAACATACGTATTCAGCATTATGTTGATGAGACCGCACTTATGTTATAAGTCAGGGTCTTAACAAGATTCCAAATTAACTTAATTACATTAAATGCTTTACATTTATGAACGAATAAAATTATTCAACATAAGTTCAAGTACTTTAACATAACATATATTACCAACTTAGCAAACCATAAGATAAGCGATTGAAAGATCGTGAGAACGGAATAGCGTTTAAAAATACTTGAGTTCACATTTATTGTAACTAATGCACCAACTTTATAAAGGTTTTCGGCATTATGAATTTTCTTATATTCGTTTTTTTAATACTTTTATAAGTCATTTGCCTCTATCTAGTATTTTTATGTTATGACTAACTTGAACTTATATTATTACTATATTATTAAAACTGAATTATTCTGTTTTTATATTAAACTAGCTGTGTCTCGCGACTTCCTTGGAATTTAAAAAATAGTCAAATAGTAGCCTATGTTACTCAGTGATAAAGTAGCTTTTTAATTGTGCAAGAATTTATGAAATCGGTCCAGTAGTTTTCGAGTTATTCCGATACATACAAAAATACAAATCTTTCCTCTTTATAATATTAGTATACATATAGATTTTTACTATATATTGTTTTGTTTACTTTCAAATTAGTAGCTTAAAAAATCAACATTTTCTTTTAAAAATAAGTTCAAGTTTTATGTTGTTAAAGTTATTATAAACAAATAGTCTAAGCACACCTGAGAATTAAAATTTCAATTCCCATATTAATGTATACGGTCTAGCATTTAAGTATCGTCCTCGCGAAGTGAATGCAGTTCTATAAGATACATTCTTACTAAACGCATGTTAAAGGTTATAAGTTTACCAAAAATCTTTATGTGCCAATAACGTAAGTAAAGTCTAGGGATGTATCTAGTACTAATAGGGTTCTTCAAGAAATGAAAATGTCACTCAAAGAATGGCAACGCATTTGCATTCTCCGGTGTTGCGAATGTCCATAGACGTCGATGATCACTTTGTTATATCCGCTGATCGTTTCCCGTCTTCTCTACTAATGTTATAAAGAGGAAAGATTTGTATTTTTTATGTTTCGAAATAGCTCAAAATCTATTAGGCCGATTACAAAAATTCTTTCACCATGATAAAGCTACGTTATCAGTGAATAAAATAGGCTATATTTTTTTAATCTTAAGCGGACGAAGTCGCGAGCAACAGCTAGTAATAAATAAAGTTTGAAATTAGTCATAATCGCATGCCAAAATAATCGAAGTTAATTTTGATTGAAACATACTCAAAAACAATAGACTGCGAAGATTTCTTGCCGTAATCAAAATTATAATGTTGACCCCAAGAGCGGCTTGCGCAACATAGTGACGAGTCGAATTGCATACTGCATACTACAGGGTATAATTAAGGGAGTAGGGTCTTGCATCGGCAACAAATGCTATGGATGAAGTCATCTTTTTATGCAATGTTACTGTAATAAGCTGAAAGGACACACCTTTAGAGCGAGCGCACATCCTTGACTAATCTATCGCATAACTGTTTAGTCGCGCATTGATTCATATGACATTATGACAACTAAAAGGTTGAATAATCTACGAGTAATCGAGTATCGCCCAACAGTTTTGCGATTATTTTAGTCAAAAATTTGCGCCCGCTCTAAGAGTCATAAGAAGCGCTCAACAAATAAACGTTTTTCTGTGGTATTTCAGTAATTATAATTAAATTTCCGATAAAAATAATAATATATTGATAATAAAAAACAATAAAACAACTGACGAATTCAAAATATTACCAAAACAATTGAGAAATCTTCTATTAATAATTAATATTTACTGTTTTATGAAGTCGATCTCAAAACACATATCAAGTTGGTGTATATAAATCTTAATTAACGTTCAAACACTTAGTAATAGTTTAAGTGTTGTTCAAACACTTATGTTGACGGCTTAGTTACAAAATGAATACATTATAAATTTGTATTATATTGTAGTAGAATGATTATTAATTCGGCGTTGTTAAATAACCTTTGACATCAGACATTGTGATGAACGTCGGAATCTTCAACAAATATTAATTCATAATGCGAATTCAATCTCACGTTTATACACGTTACTTCAGGGTCTACCAGGACTGACAAACTATTGGCCTATCTTAACCTTTGTTGGCCTTTGCTTTTTGAGTTAATATAATATTATTCAAAACATCTGTATTGTTTAGACCGGGCGCATATCTTTGTCTAAACGTTCGCCTAACTGTTGTGCGA
Source organism: Papilio polytes (assembly GCF_000836215.1). Lineage (NCBI taxonomy): Eukaryota > Metazoa > Arthropoda > Insecta > Lepidoptera > Papilionidae > Papilio > Papilio polytes. The sequence goes on from NW_013526359.1 coordinate 5,115,103, forward strand.
TTGTTTTGCAGCCAATTCAACTGTTTAGTTGCATAACTAAAAACCGAGCAATGTGCACCTCCATTTAATAGGAATCAAAGCGCGACTAAACAGTTGTGCGATAATTTAGTCCAACGTGTGCGCACTCTTGATTTATTACATTTTACTTACGTTAATAATACACGAAATTTTTTTTAACCACAATTAACTGAATTATTTTCATTAGCGATATTTACTTCTAATTATCGCGCGGCGCGGTCCGTGCTGAATTAAAAAAAACTAAGTAGGCAATATGATTTTCCAGAATATCCTCTACATCTATGCCAAATTGCATCGAGACCTGTTTAGCAGATAAGGCCACGAAGTCAAACATCATCTAAACTTTCTCAAATGTAATATTAGTAAGATATATGTAGATATCTGATTTACAAAATTAGTAATCGATTTGTAATAAAAGCAAATGTGCGAGTTACATAAGTAATGAAAACCATAGACCATTGATCTCAACAGACAGACTGTCTACGACTAATGTTGGAGATACGATTACGTTTGACAGAAATATTACATAACTCTTTTTGGATATGTGAGAGATAAATCGATCCCCATATAAGGCCAGTTCTACCTGTTCACAGGGCTGTGGCACCACTATACAATATATTTTAAAATTCAACAGAATTAATATATTTTCACTATCAAATATAAGTAGATAGATACACTATTTAAGATATAGATGGAAAAGAAAATTAAAAACTAAACACAGGCAACTCAGATTTTTGTTTATCAAGAAATGAGTAAAAAAAAGACGTTAGTATCTGACGTCATTTTCTAACCTAACATTAAAATACTAATGTGTAAAATATCAGTAAGATGAATGTCGATTTAAGAATTTAATTATTCACTCGTATTCATAACTTCTCAAACAGAATATTATAGTATTATCGACTGTTATAAATATTAAATCGATTATCAACCCTGATCCGAGGTGTGGTGGCGTGTGATCTCAGCCTGACCGTGGCCCACATTGCGATCGGAAATTCGATGACATCGATTCCATTGAACAATCGATTTCAGAACATAAACATTGATTATGATTATCATACGAATAATCGTATGTTTTATAATGCGTAAGTTAATACAATGAAAGCATATCAAATTCTTGTGAAGAGACAAGTCGATTTGGTATGTGTTTTATTCTTAATTAATAATTAAGTTAATTTCATCATCACCAGCTCACTATACGTCCCCACCGAGGGGCTTGGAGCCTACCCCAAGTAAGGGGTGACTAGGCCATAGTTAACCACGCTGGCCAAGTGCGGGTTGGTTGACTTCACACATATCTTTGAATTTCTTGCCGATATGTGCAGGTTGCATCACGATGTTTCCCTTCACTGTAAGAACGTCGGGTAAATTATGTACATATGAAAATTCAAAAAAATCGAAAATCACATTGGTACATGGCGGGATTCGAACCCAAGACCTGTAGATTACAAGTCAAGTGTTTAAACCACTGAGCCACCGACGCTCTAAAATTAAAATTAAGTTAACTTGCAAATTTTTAATTCGTAAACAACTTATATCATTTCAAAGAACAATAAATTAATTTAATATTCAAATATTTTTGGTACAGTCATAAACAGCCAAAGGTTATACTAATACAAGACATCTTATTGCCAATAAAATATGTTTCAAACAAAATAACTGTTAAAAATAACGTTTAACATTAATAGAAGTATTAAATTCGAACTAACTAACCTTGAAACATCTACCACTTGTAAACGGCGAATCAAACCGCTATTATGTAAATTATATTCGACCTGTCGTGAACTCAATCTTAATTTAAAAGACTTCCTTACTATATTAAATAATTTATTAACTATTAGTTCACCAATTTGTATAGCTATCGTACAGCTGTTGTGCGATTGTCGATTGTTTCGCCCATTCAACTGTTTAGTTGCACAACTAAAAATCGAGTAGTGTGTACCTCTATATAAGCTAATAGGAAAGCGAGGACTAAACTGTTTTGCAATAGTTTAGTCAAAGAACAGTTTAGTCAAAGATGGCGCACGCTTTAAAAGCCTATGTTTGGATATTTAATAGACTATAAATATGTTTTATTTTTACAATTGCGCTTCCCTACTTTATCCTACTCTCGTAGGATCGGCGCGCCATTTTCTTCCAAATAACTCTATCCGTCATCTCAGTCATCACTCCCTTGATCATGTCACCTTTCAAGCAATCCGGCGGCCTACTTCTAAGTATACTTCTACCGGCGTACGTTCACCCTGGTTAATAAAATTCTCCTACATGTGATTGATCCCTCTTCATAACATGCTCATACAATACTAACCAATACAATATGCTATTCAATTGCACTTTTCCACTTCATTGAAAATTAGAATTAGACATTACTAGCTTTCGCCCGCGACTCCGTCCGCGTGGAATTAAAAGAAAAACAAAAGTGAGTAACCTATGTTTTCTTCCAGACTATCCTCTATATCTGTACCAAATTTCACCGAAATCCGTTCAGCTGTTTAGGCTACAAACTCTAACAAAAATCCATCCATCCATCTAAACTTTCACATTTATAATATTAGTTAGATTACTGAAGACAATGAAATAAATTATAAATTTTATTTCTATGAGGGAAAACACTCCCAATTGTTAAATAACGTAAGAAGATTATAGATTACTCTATGCATTAGAGATTATTTGGCAACAATTCCACTAGCCTCGAACTAAGAGTCACTAGTGTTGAAATATTACGCGGAAATATTTCGACGCAAAGGTCCGCGGATGACCTCACGAAGTGGAGACGAACGTTAGAGGCTCGCAATTAGACAATACGTGACCCACCATTACGGTTAATCAATGTTTAACATCTTTGATTTTACACCTTTCACGCTTGTAATAAATCGATTTTGTAATCGATACTATTCGGTTAGCGTGTAAGGTAATCGATAATTAATATTCAGTAGCTGTTGTTTTAATAGTTATTATTATAAGTGTTGTATCTATAATGAAAAGCAGTTAACCTTTTTGCCACATTTTTATACAACAATATCAATGTTTCTGACTTTGTTTCTTTATGCAAGTCTATTTAGTTTTTTGTACAAAAGATGTACTTGTATTTATCGTGACGAAATGAAATTGCATAATCCTGGAATTAAAAAAAAATACGCTTAAAATCACCAAGATGTTTACACTCTTAATTACGAAATAGTATGTTTCAAATGTAGAGTTTTAAAGCATCAGTGGTTTAGAGGTTAAACGCTTGACTTGTAACCTGTTGGTCGTAGATTCGAATTCAACGTACAAATGTGATTGACCTCGCAGATCTGCAAACAAACATCAGAAAGGTCATAATTTATTTTACAATTTGTAACAATTTCCATTTCACAATCGGTCGCTTCACTTGTGTCAAAATATGAATGACACTTGACACTAATATGCGGCATACTGTTGCGTTCTTTCTAAATAGACAATTTATCACCTGTGTACTTTCAAGGTATGCCCATTCTATGTAGCAAGACATAACTACTTAAAACATACTAAAGAAATAACCAATATTTTATACAAGCTGTTCCCATGCGACTTCATCCGCACAAAATTATAAAAAAATCATTTTATTATTCACATTTGTCAAATAATTGCAAATGTCAAAATGACATGACATGATGTCAAACCATGGCAACCTTTCCTTTATGTTGGCAGCAACTTATAGTCTCTTTCCCACATTAGGGTTTATCCAAAATATGTACCCCTAAGTTTAACGGCGTGAAAATGTATAGCCTAAAGCGTGACGCAAGTGTAGGGCTTTTTATTAAAAAAATAATTATTTAAAAATATGCTGCGATTGCTGACATCTTAGGCAACAAAGAAGTGTGTGTTTACGCTTTATTATATTAAGTATAGAAATAATAGATAAATATATATGACATAAGTAGTTATAAAGAATTTAATATTTATTTACATCGGCTTTAATTAAAAAACTAACTCATTGTTTTAGTGCAAAATTCATTAAAACACCTTACAACAGTTATCTGTTGTATGCATTATAGCTTTATTACTATACGCTTTTACTAAAACTTATATGTCAAAAGAATCTACGATAACTACACAATCGTTATTAACATAGTATAGTAATTTTGTGTAATTTAAATGATTTATATTAGAAATCAACGGGAATAATGTTAGCTTGAATGCCAAAAATAATAGCTCTGTATCCGATAATTTTGAAACTGACCTGTTAACCGAAAATCTTAACGATCATTTAGTAACTTTGTATTACGTAAAGTAAATTGATTCAAATAACAATAATAATTAAGAAATAATTTGAATTTACGGGTAGTTCTAAAAAAAATCTATGTTATTTTTTAAAATTGAATGTACCTTACAGTGGTAGTGACCGCTTTAACATCTTAGCATGAATGGACCGGCACGCCCGGTGTAATACCACGACCACACAGAAGACAGGCGTGAAATGGAAGCAATTCTGTGTTTCGTTTGATGAGTGTGGTGCCGGAGGCCTAATTTAAGTCCCTTTCTCTTTACCACCCTTTTCTTATAAGGAGAGATTGGGAAGGGGAAGTGGATTTGACGGTGGAGGGATGCATAGGAAGGGGAAATATCCTCTTTATGTTTGTCTCCTCCTCCGTCGTATAAGGGTAGGCAACGCATCTGCAAATACGAATGTCTATGGGCAGCGGTCGCTTCGCCATTTTGGCGGATTCTAGTGACCGCTTGCTCGTTTGCCACCTTATGTAATAAAAAAAATGTTTTTTCCTTGAGAAGATGACGAACTTAGTAAACTTTGTGAATTTTGTGTTTTAACTAATTTTGTGTTTTGTTTATCTCCAGGGCCCCATGAAGCGGCTGTCATGCACATAGCGACATTGATTGCATTCGTGCAGGTATGTATCTTTTTTATGACACTATGAGATTTCGTCTACGACTAACAAAAGCAAGTCTATGTGTTTTACTATAATCTACATCTGTTCCAAATTTCAACGAGATCCGTTCCGTAGTTTCGACGATAATCTCTAACAAACATGCAAGTAAACTTTCGAATTTATTAGGTAAGAAGTAACACTTAGTTAACAATTTACTATTATGTCCAGATTTCGAAAGTAAACCACACATAGACAGGACAAAAGTTCATAGAACACTCTGATCTTTTTCTATACTAATATTATAAAGAGGAAAGATTTGTGTTTTTGGATTTTTGTATTTATTGAAATAACTTAAAAATTTCTGGGCCGATTTCAAAAATTCCTTTACCATTAAAAAGCTACGTTAGCAGTGAGTAACATAGACTATGTTTATTATATTATTATTTAATGTCACGCGTACGAAGTCGCAAGCAACGGCTAGTATATTCTAAATGTCAACATCACAATGTAATATCTCTAATAGTTTTATGTTGATTTGATTGCGAATCAAGAAAGTAATAAACAATTTTCATGATGTAACTAATTAAGTTACAAGTCAAACTTAATTAGACAAAAACTTCATTCGGCATCAGAGCTCACATTAAGATCAAGCGAGTAAGAAATATTACACTGAGGCTGTAACCATTACAAAACTATGGCATAATATATTGTGAAACGCCGCGCGAATCAAGCAAATAACACCGTCTAAAAAAGATAAATCAGCAGAAATTATCTGATTTGTGTTGTCTTTGAATGATACGTCTTTTTATCCAAGCTTAAAAGTTATGAAACACTTGTTGTTTTTTTTGTTTCATAAATCGATAAAGTTAGTGGAATATTGTACTGGTGTTATTGATTATGAAAAAAATCTCATTTTAAGATTAAAAAATGAACTTAATATCTTAATCTTTGACACTGTAATTTTTATTTTAAAATTAAAGTAATCATTACAAACATCAAAAGTATTAAAATTGAGCCGATTACATTGATGTAAAAAAGAGAATTTTATAGAATGTACCAAACTAGCAAAACCTATGAACCATTAAAATTCAAAATTACTAATTGTAGAAACTATACACATATAAGAGGAACTCAGTAAGTTATCATACTCCATACTTTTAAATATAATAAATGCGAAAGTTTATATAGATGGATGGATGGATGTTTGTTAGAGTGTGTACCCTAAACAGCTGAATAGATTTCGATGAAATTTGGCATAGATGTAGAGCATAGTCTGTAAGAACACTTAGGTTACTCAGTTTTGATTTTTTTTTAATTCCACGCGAACGGAGTCGCGGCCGAAAACTAGTAAGCTATAATATTCGGCAGCCTCAATAGACAACCGGTAGAACAATATTGGCTTGAATTTTTCACAAGACTCAATGGTTTGTAATAACGCGAAAAATTGCGTGGGAATGGAAAATATTCGCATTGTGTACACGAACAATGTTCAGATATATAGATAGGAGCTGGGTAAGGCAATCAATCTTATAAGTAAATCAGGAAAGGCGCGGTTTACTTCAAGATCAAACCTAGTAACAGAAGAACCGGAGACCTAATTTTGGTCCCTTTCCCTTTCCACCCTTTTCTTAAGAGGAAGGCAAGGGAAGGAAAGGTGGATTTGACGATGGCGAAGACGCATAGGAAGGGGAAATGTCCTTTTTAAGTGCGTCTTCTCCTTCGTCAATGAAGGGTAGGCAACGCATCTGCAATTGCGCATGTTTATGGACAGCGGTCGCTTTTCATTTCGGGGGATTCAGGCCGCTTGCTCGTTTGCCACCTTATATTATAAAAAAAAGTTTACATACGGTGAATCTCATATTTATGTGAAGCCTAAAGCGCCAAATTTGTTATTGCCAAACTAGATTAAATGCCCTTACCACCAACGACCGGCTTTGAATGTGGTAGTCAATCAAAGTTAGTCCCAATCCATAAAATACATTACAAATATGTAGATAAGGTCATTAACAAAAAGCACATTCTGTTATTCAATTGTTTTTGTTGTCGCACATATAGCGGAGTCTCTACTCCACTAAAAAACTCTTTAGGTCCAACATTGTTACAATGTGTATACTACACGTAACACGCCATAATGTCTCAAATAAAACGAATTAATCACCAACGTTAATTAGCCGTTTACAAATTGCGTAATTACAAAACGATTAAGTCATACATAAAAAGTAATTAGGTAATCTTTTGAGGATCTCGAAAAGGTTCACCTTCTCGTTAATCATACTACTCATAACTGTTGAGAGTTTTTGTAAGATATTTCTCAAGCATTTTTTTTATATCTTGTTTAATGTAACTTTCAGAAACAATGATAATCAAATTATTCACAATCATGTAAACCAGTAAAATCAGTTTTGATCGTACAATTTTTTTTTGAATGGATGTTGCTCGCGACTTCGCCCACATGAAATTAAAAAATACACAGCCCATGTTATTTACTGATAACGTTGTTTTTTTAATGATGAAAGAATTTTGAAATCGTCCTAATAGTTTTTGAGTTATTTCAATACAAACAAAAATCCAAAAGTCCAAAAATACAAATCTTTTCTCTGTACAATATTAGATAAAGATAAAATTAATAATGAGTTTTAAACTAAAATGATAGAACAATAAACAGACCATAAGGTAGTATTTTGAAAGTGATGAAAAAGGTAAAGGTAAAGAAGATAAAAAAAATTATGTTGTCTCGCTGTAGCTGTCGCTTGCTACAGCTGTTTCAGATGGCATCCAGACCTTGACCGCTGCGGAACTGAACTTGGAGCTCTCTGGTGACAATTCCTTGTCACCATTCTACGAGAGCGGAGATGACACTGCTGTGCACTTTATGCGGGGTTCCAGACAGGCGGACTCACCCCTGTCACCCGACATCGATGTGCAATGTACCGAAGATTTCATACAAGTGACCGTCGAATTCGCTGATGTATTCGACGGTATTATATACAGTAAAGGATTCCTCAACGATCCCAGATGCAAGTGAGTGAATGTCATTTATACTTCTAAAAAGGAGGAACAATTTAAATTCTTTACTTTAATACTAACATGAGCAACAAAAGTTGTAGGTCCATCGGTAACTACAATTACGTAGAAGTAAGGTGAGGATAGCAAAGTAAAATAACTATAGGGTTGATGGTCACAAAAGTTAGGAACCCTTACATCCTCATAATCAATGCGAATAAAATTTAAAATGCCTTGTATCTGAATTGATTACGTCTTTCGGAAATTTATGTCCTAGTAGACCTTTACTGATAATGTCACTGATATACCATATGCAGTAACTCAATATTCCTTGTACATTTCACAATATCCCTTGTTATAGATATGTGTCGTTGGGAGGCAGCGAGTCGCGCTACGAGTTCAGAGTACCCCTGGACGGTTGCGGCTCTCGTCCTCTCTGCAACGCTTGTGGCACCATCGATAATGTCCTCGTCTTCCAAGCCGATGACTTCGTTCAAGGAGCTACTGACTTAGCTAGAAAGGTACTACAGAAATATACTACTTTACTTCGTACTATGGAGATAGTTAGGGAGCTAACATCACATCATTATGATTCTTCAAGAAGCAGGCGCACTTCTTTTAGAAAGGAATCTGCAGTTACTCTGTGTCCATAGGTCATATCTTGACACTAAAAGCGAGCGCAACTTTACCCAAACCATCGCACAACTGTTGTGCGTTTGTCGATTGTTTCGCAGCCCATTCAACTGTTTATTTACACAACTAAAAATCCAGTAGTGTGCAAACAAGCTCATAGGAATCAAAGCGGGACAGTTGTACTATAGTTTAGACGAAGGTGTGCGCTAAGTGTCCCACAACTTGTGAGATGTTTTATATAATATAAAATCAAGATAATTGGACATTAAATGCTAAGTGAACGCTGTTATAATACAAAGCTATCGTAAGTCGAGTATCAAACAATCTTTTCAGATTCTAATTCATAAATAAACTTTGAGATGTTAAATCTCCGACTAATATCAGCCATACCTGACTAAATATCAGAATTCGCAATTTCTCGGTCTCCACTTAATTATTATTTAAACTATGCATGTTTCATCTAATGATGGGCATCTAATTTGATGTCGCGTAGTAAACATTTTACTGTTTTTAAGTAAATTCATTATGTTTCATTGCAAGATATCATGCGCAAGAACAACTTTCGAAGTGTCAGCCGAAGGGGCAAAGGAGGAACAAGGCCACGTACTGAAGTTAAAGCCCTTCATGGTGGACATGTTGGACGTTGTTGCTGTAGAAGGGCTCGGAAGCGGCGTTGAATGCTGGATGGACATTCAAAAGGGAGTCTTTCCTAATGTAAGTTGTTCACATACTGGTGATGGATATCGAATATGCAATAAATTCTTTTTACGGCCTCAACTGATATCTTTTATCTTACGATTTTTTTTATTACAACATATTAGTAGATTTTTGTTAATTTACTATTGTTTCCTTTATCGACTCCAAGTAAGCTCTAAGCTTGTGCGAAGATATGATTCACGACAATAGTCGAATGGCGGGATTCGAACCCTCGACCGCAGATTGATAGTCCGTTCCCCAATTAGACTATTGGCGCTTGAACAATAATTTCACATAAGAACAATAATTGCTACGTTTTAAGAAATTAAGTTATATCTTTTAATTCCAGACAACTCCTTTTGAAAGTTCAATAAAAATCGGCGAATATCTTACTATTTTGGTATACTTGAAAGATCAGAGAAATCAATTTAACCTAAAAATTCATGATTGCTGGGCTTATGACAATGATAATTACGACAGTCCCAAGACGAATAGGATCCAACTGACTGACAAACAAGGATGCCCTAAGTAAGTAATAGCATAACTAAATCAATTATTAAATAAATAAAGACTCATTAATAAAATATCTATAACAGTACATATGAATGTCGTTTTCTAGCAAATCATACTTCATACTAATATTATAAATGTGAAAGTTTAGATGGATGGATGTTTGATAGAGTTTGTAGCCTAAACGGCTAAACGAATTTCGATGAAAGTTAGTATAGATATAGAGGATAGCCTGGACGAACACATAGGCGACTTACTTTTGTTTTTTTTTAAATCCCACGCGAACGAAGTTTCGGAAATACATTCTAATAAGTCACGTACAATTGTAGACATAATTTATTCGTAATGGAAATATTTATTTATATAATCTTTCAGGAAAAAGAAGCTTATCGACCAATGGCAAAAATCAAGAAACACGGGCAAAAGTGGAGCGACTTTAATCGCATATAGCAAAGTGAGCGCTTTCAGATTCCCTGAAACGGATCAAGTGTATTTAACATGTAACGTAGAGGTGTGTTATATTTAATTTTTATATTTTATATTATATATTTTAAGCCTTAACTAGAATTATTAATGATTTACTCTATATTATGTAAGTTTCCAATGATATTTTTATACTAATTCGTAGAAAACCCCTATAATTATTGAGTTAAAAACGTTTATAAGTGTAAATTCACGTTTTATTAGATGTATGTAACATACGAGTGGCAAACTAAGAATGGGTAGATGCTTGCTGTCTTAATAAGAAAAGATTTATGCCTTCTAAAAGCATTTGCCTTTTGAACTTTTAAGTGAAAGTAACAAATCTAAACTCCTTAAGTAACAAATTAAAGCACATAGACTTTATTTCTTTGGAAACAAGCAAGCGGCCACTTGAATTCGCCAAAACAAAGAGTGCTGTACATAAACTTCACTCCTATGCCTTTATCTATTTCATTCTTTCTTATTTGGCACACTTTGGCATACTTTTCGGGCGAAAAAAGGATTTACTTTCACTTCACCTCAGTCTTCTGTGTAGTCGTAGGATTGCAGCGGGCGTGCCTACCAATTCGTAATTTTTTTAAGTAATATTGATAAGATGCCTCATGCGTTTTTTTTCAATATCAAGAACTAAAATTTCTTTACTTTTCAGCTCTGTACGAAAAACTGCGATTCGAGTTGTGACGGCGTAATAAAAGAGATTTCAACGACAATAAGACCTCAAAAGCAATGTTATCCAGGGTCACCTGATCCGCAATGCCCGACAGTCAGACCGCAAATTAAATGCTACCCAGGAAGCACAGACCCACGTTGTCCCACACCCTCAACGCCTGCACTTCCAAACTGTTACCCAGGAAGCACAGACCCACGTTGCCCCAAACCTACAACTCCAGCACCTCCAAACTGTAACTTAGGAAGCACAGACCCGCGTTGTCCTAAACCAACAACACCCGCGCCTCCAAACTGTTACCCAGATAGCTCAGATCCTCGTTGTCCTAAACCCACAACTCCTGCACCTCCAAACTGTTACCCAGGAAGTAGAGATCCAAGATGTCCCCAGACGTCTTCCCCTAAACCTGTATGTTATCCAGGTTCTCCCGACCCTAATTGTCCACAACCTTCACGACCTACTACAATAAATCCTCCGACGTATTTGCCACCTACGACTCCAGAATTAAAATGTTACGCTGGATCGACAGATGCACGGTGTCCGAAACCAACAACACCCGCGCCCCCAAATTGTTACCCAGGAAGCACAGACCCGCGATGTCCTAAAGCAACGACACCTGCCCCACCAAAATGTTACCCAGAAAGCGCAGACCCGCGTTGTCCCAAACCTACAACAACCGCGCCTCCAAACTGTTACCCAGGAAGCAGAGACCCGCGTTGCCCAAAACCGACAACTACCGCACCTCTAAACTGTTACCCGGGAAGCATAGACCCCCGTTGTCCTAAACCAACGACACCTGCAAGACCTAACTGTTACCCAGGAAGCACAGACCCGCGTTGTCCCAAGCCTACAACTCCGGCACCTCCAAACTGTTACCCAGGAAGCTCAGACCCGCGTTGTCCTAAACCTACTACACCTGCTCCACCAAACTGTTACCCCGGTAGCAGCGACCCACGTTGTCCTAAACCAACAACTTCAATACCACCTTACTGTTATCCTGGTAGCAATAATCCTAGATGTCCTCAATCATCTACCTCTAAACCTATTTGCTACCCGGGTTCCAATAATCCTAACTGCCCTCAGTCTTCAACATCAACAATTGTTTTACCAACCACCACTCAAAACGCTCCTAATTGCTATCCAGGAAGTAACGACCCAAGATGCCCACAGCCTAGCTCAACACCCAGCTCCTGTTATCCGGGATCTAAAGACCCCAAGTGTCCGCAACCATTCGCTCCAAGCAGCACCAATCCACCATCCACGTATTTACCACCTTTCCCCGCGGATAATGAGATAAAATCTGCACGGACAAGTAGACTGGCAGAGAAAACTTTGGATTACTACGACGAACCGCTGTTAGATATTGGTGAGTGTTATAATCGATGAGAATTGCTACGTACCGAATTGTTAATTTTATATTTATACTCTTTAATTTTTCAGATAATTTCGAGTTTACACGTACCAAACCTAGGACGAGAAATACCAGAGATGTCAGTAAAGTAAACAGCGATTTAATAGAAGCATCCACTGGACTAGGAGTGATTCAAATAGCAATCGGCGGCTGCACTTTCCTGGCTGTTCTATCTATCGCACTTGCCGTCTACTTGTACAAGAATAAATGGTCAAACAAACACTCAAGTCAAACGTTGAGAGATCACCCCTGCTAATTAATATGAAAACTCCTATAGTTAAACACGTCGTCCGATATACTACGATTTTATTTTTTAAATTTATTTTAATTTTGCATTATATGCTGTAGGGATTAACTTATAAAATATACTGATCACTGCCTTCTTAGCTTTATAACATTTTCTTTTCAGGCGCTTGTTATAAGATGCCTATTTTATTTTTAAATAAAATAGTGCCATAGAATCAAACTGTAGACTCAGTAGTATATCAAAATTTTAACGAAAATTATTTTACAATTATTGAAATACTACTTTGAACGCACTATTTGATGGAACACAGAATGTTTGTAAATATTATCCCTAGTCAAAATGTTTTACAGTGAAATGAAATTACGATAAAATATCTTTTAATGTATTTTTACTTTACTCATTTTGTGATATTCTTTTTTTGTATATAATTTGCCAGTGTATTATTGTGGCCATCGTACTATAAAATATAGTTATTAACTCAACAATTTAAACGGCTGATTATTGTGGATAGTAAAAATATTTGATTACCTTATATGGGAATATTTTTACAATCAAAATGATCAGACGGAAAAATGATATAAATGAATTGTTTGCAGGATTGCTCATTGAGTCAATTGAAATAAACATTCTATGAATGTTCCAGATTGTTTTTTTTTACCTTTTTTTCCATACATGACATTTAAATTAAGCCAATATATACCTCTAAAATACCATTATATAGTTTCTTGAACTTGAGTTTATAAGCAAGGACTTATTATCTACGTTTAAAAGTTCAACAAAGACATTATGATGAAGAACAAATAAAAAAATGAAATGAAAAAGCAACATTTTATTTCAAAACTGTAATAAAAATATGTACATAATATGGATAGCATCAAAGTGATAAAAAAATACCTGCTTATAAGTTGCATAGGCTTTTTGGCAAGATAATAAACATAAAATAATAATAAACAATTCGAATAATCAATTAAATTATTTAAACTTTCGTGAGACATTTTATAATTAATTATTTACGGCTTACTCACGTATGCTTTTGTTTTTCCGGTGACGGCACCGACCAGTTTCAGACCCTGCGGGGGTCTTTCTTCAGGGCGAGAGTTAAGTATGTGTCGCGTTCGCGTCGCGCCTCGCACTGCGGGCCAGCGCTCGAAGGGCGCGGCTTGAGGGGGCGGGGGGCACCGGGGGTGCAGTTGCCATTGCGTGCGCCGGCGGCGACGATGTCGACGAGCTCAATATTGATGAGTCATTGTTGATGTTGTTGACATTAACGTTGACAACGTTGTTAACGTTGACATCAGCAATGGGCTCACCCATAGCGCCAGTTGTGGCCAATATATTTATGGAGAATTTCGAGGAAAAAGCGTTGAACTGTGTGCCAATTAGACCTAGATACTGGTTGAGATACGTGGACGATGTGTTTGCCATAGTTTCCAAACGGGGCGTAGGGCAACTACTGGACCACCTG
>NW_013526359.1:5129810-5130057 GCF_000836215.1 Papilio polytes
GAAGCCATTGAAATCAACCGTCGACCTAATTTCAACAGAGACAAGGGTTGGTCTCTGTCTCCTACGTGGGAACCCTTATTGCTGAGACCGATGCAGAAGAACGACGACGATGGTGTTGAATACGTAGCTGACATAGTCAGTACGTTTTGCGCCCCATTTAATGTCAACAACATCAACAATGACTCATCAATATTGAGCTCGTCGACATCGTCGCCGCCGGCGCACGCAATGGCAACTGCACCCCCGG
>NW_013526359.1:5130103-5132997 GCF_000836215.1 Papilio polytes
GAAGAAGGACCCCCGCAGGGTCTGAAACTGGTCGGTGCCGTCACCGGAAAAACAAAAGCATACGTGAGTAAGCCGTAAATAATTAATTATCGAATAATCAAAGTAGAGTTTCACGACTTTGTCTTAATAAACATTTATACAAGCACAGATAATACAAGAAGGTACAGTCGATAACGACATGCATAATGCAAATATATTTATATTTTATGGTGATTCCATTAAAAAAAAAAACAAAAAAACACTACAGTTAATTACAGAAAACTCGTATAGTCATTCAAGTTTATTGTTAGATTATAAAAAATCTTTACACATATAGAGAGCGATGAATTTCAGTTCATAGTTTATGTTTATCGGTCAATAAACTTTAACCGAAGAGGTCCATTTGGCGTGTACATAGGATGTATATGGTAGTCCAGTGGCTCGTGATGATACTCCATCTTGAACGCTTGCACGATCTATAAAGAATTTAAAAAGATATATTTAAACACAACAACTAGAAGATAAAACACGTTATCTAAAGACATGCCCATCCAGGCAGAGGTCATTGTCTTGTCTATAAAACATTCTTTAAGAATAATCTTATTTAGAGCTGACGCACATTATTGACTAAACCATCGAATCGATTGTCGATTGTTTCGCAGTCAATTGAACTGTTTAGTTGCACAACTATAAATCAAGTAGTGTGCGTACTGGCATATTAGCTCATAGGAATCGAAGCGAGACTAAACAGATGTGCGATAGTTTAGTTTCAAATGTGCGCACGCTTTTCAGGTAAATATATATTTATATTAAACTAGCTTTTGCTCGCGACGTCATAATAAAATATAGCCTATGTTACTCACTGATAACGTAGCTTTTTAATGGTAAAAGAATTTTTAAAGTCGGCCCAATAGTTTTTGAGTTATTTCAATACATATAAAAAACCAAAAAAACATTCATCTTTATAATATTAGTATAGATAAGGTATACGGTACCAGGAGAACATAAATTAATTGGTAGTTTCTATTCACCTTGCATAGCGCTATGTGCATTTCAAGTTCAGCAAACCGTCGACCGAGACACATCCTCTTGCCGAAGCCGAAGGGTAAAGACGCGAAAGCGTGGTGCTTATACGTCGACCGCTGGATCCAACGCTCTGGCCGGAACTCCGCAGCGTCAGAAAAATATTCCTCGGAGTTGCCCATCACGTAGTGTTGGAAGATGACTTGAGTCTAAAAATATAATGACATATTTACAAGGATTGGTTAATTGTGTCAATCACATCCGAACGCAGAAAAAAATTGTAACGTATCTTATACTAACATTTTAGCAATCCCTGTATTTAACTAAACAAGTAGTGCAAACTAAATAAAACAAATAAATTAAACCGCATATATAACTTCAGGTGTGAAATATCCTGGAAAATTATAAGTAGTTTGTGATTTTGACATCCATCTGTATGGATAGGCTTGGAAAAGGTAGTTTCTGTTAGTAACGACTTAAATATGATTGTTATTATATCTTTATTATAAAAACCACATCTTCACCTTGGTCTCGGGATAATGGTCAAGCGCTGGTTTTCCAATTAAAAAAAAAACATCTAAGAACAACATAGATAATACATACCCCTTTTGGTATATTGTAGCCACATATAACGGTATCTTTCGTCAATTGTCTACCGTTTCCGATTACAACGGGAAACAGTCTGAAAATCGAAATAAAACACATAAATACATGATTAATCTAAAGAAAAGAACTGATTAACTAAAAATTTATACAGACGAATTGAGTACCTCCTTTTGAGAATATTCTTATAAATTGCTAGAATATTCTTATTAAGAACACGGATCAAATAATCTCAATAGACTAATAATAAGGAACGTTCTAGAAGGAGAACATAGATAGAAATATATTTGTCTTAAATGTACCTCAAAACTTCTTTAACGCATGCTTTTAAATACGGCATTTGGTTAATGTCGCCTGGAGCTAGCGGTCTTCCTTGTAAGACCTTTGTGATCTCTTGGTGCAGTGTCTCCTGGATTTGAGGTCTAGATGCTAGCTGATATAACGTCGAAGCAACCGCATTCGATGTCTGAAATTCAACACAATGCTTTAAGTTTTATTTATCATTAAATTTAGTTACTTCTTTTAAATAATTAACAAAATAAATTAGTCATCAGGTAGAGTCAGTATTTTAACTACATTTATTACCGAAATAATAAATTGCAAAGTTATAAAACTAGTGTACAGTGCTTACGTTTTTTGTAACCCAAAATATAAAAGGAGATATTAACTGTGACAAGGAAAGTATTGCCAATGATTTACCGACTTTATATGTGGGCTACCAAAAAGGAATACTTGTTCTGCTGACTTATAAATAAAATGGAGTAACCTCTCACCGTATCGATTCCCACCAGGAAGAGGTCCAAAGCAGCCACCGCGGCGACCCTAGGCCCTGCTGCTGTCACCAGATCTTGTAACAATGATTTACTGCCGCCGTTCGCCTCGCACTCCTTCAGAGCGCGCTCCACGTGGTTTAAAGTTACACTGAAATTAGATTTAGGTATTTCATTACTATGAAACAACTGTCGTTATTTTAAAAATCAATAATACTGACGTAGATAACTGCGAATTAAAATGTTTTTTAATGTCTAAAAAAAATTATTTTCATTCACTACAGTCTAACGAACATTATCTTAACAGATATCTGTTGTTTTTAATTTTAAAAATATCTCTGAATAAACTATATCCCGACTATTTAGTCGCGCTTTGATTCCTACGATCTTATATGGAGGTGCGCACACTACTCGATTTCTAGTTGTGAACAGTTCAATTTGACAGAAACAATCGAGAATCGCACAACAGTTGTGCGAGAGTTTAGTCAATGGTGTGCGGTTTAAAAGTCACTATACACT
>NW_013526359.1:5133057-5162874 GCF_000836215.1 Papilio polytes
TAAGACGCTGGCTCTCTGAACCTTCGACTGACTGGAAGCAACCCAACCTTGTGTCTAATGCTATTAAACCTAGAGCTGTGAACACAAAATAATAATTACTATACCGCATATATTTTGTAAAGAAGGAGAAGCGCGCTAACCGCTTAGTTAAAATTATAACATGCAGAAGCTAGTCTTGCTAATATTAAAAATTTGAATATTTGGACGTATGAATGGTTGGATGTTTGTTAGAGTTTGTAGCCTAAACTTCTGAACGAATCTTTATAAAATTTGGCATAAATGTAAAGGAAAATATGGAAGAACACAAAGCCTACACACTTTTTTTTTCTTTTAATTACACGCGTACGCAATCCATGGCGAAAGGTAGTAAATAATATTGCTAGAAATATGGGATTGGTTAATTAGTCGTAAGTTAACAGATTTTAAAACATTTTTTTAAATGAGACAAAGCAAGAATCAGGATTAACAGATTTTTTATTACTTACACTCCAAAGACCATTTATGAACTTCATTTAAGAAGTCACCTGGCGTTTCGGAGTTCTCGTCTCGTATTTCACGAATTCTGAGGAAAATAACACACGAATTTAAAAAAGTTTTAGAGCCTGTAGAAATACAGAGAGTGAATTTTGTGTTAGACAAAATAGTTTTAAAAAAGTAAAAGGCGCCACTTGCAGAGTTTCATTCATCGAAAGTATTAGCAAAGTTTAAAATTATAAACATTACCTATTAACAAAAGCATCAGCGACTTCAGCTACTGGAACTGTGTATTGTGCAGCACTGCTTGTGCTTAATGCAACCTTTGACACTTTGGTTCTAAATGCAGCCCAGGAATCACCATGACTAAGGAAAATAAAAGAAAAAGATTTAAAACCCTTAACTATTAGAAATAACTAGCTTTAGCCGGCGACTGCGTTCGCGAGAATTAAAAAAAATAATATAAAACATAACCGATGTTACTCACTGACAACGTAGCTTTTTAGTGAAAACATTTTTGAAATCGGCCTAGTAGTTTTTGAGCTATTTCATTACAAACTCACAAACAAAGTTTTCCTCTTTATGATATTAGTATAAACATAATGAAAGGAAATAAGAAATAAGAAAACAAATACTTACACAGCAATAACACCCGCGCAATCTTTTTCAGCACCGAAGAAATCCTTCCGAAGTGTGTGCTTATAGTAATTTAAAGACGGCATTGAGGGCCTGAAAAGTTATAGTTGATTTATGTATAACTTAAACATCTAATATTCCCGTAAAAATTTAAAATAAAAGAATGATTTGAAAAAATGATAATAAAATTTTGCTATAATAATAGCTCAGGCGCATTTATCTTTTAATCGGAAATGTAGATATTTTGCTTCTATAGTAACTATAATATTAATTTAAAATCAGATATTATTGCATTTAGTATTGTAATATAATGTTGTAATTTAGTTTGTGAAATTAAAATTGCCAGAGCACATTTGATCACAATTGTGAACACACCAAAACAATCTCAATATCTCAACCAATATATTCAAGTACCTATGTGGGGCTGAATCCTCTCCTCTGAACACTCTTTCCACTTCTCCAGCATCAAAAACAAACAGCATATCAGGTCTGCCGAGAAGGCCTGCCATCTTGACGCATTTGCCAAATTTCTCACGTAATGACAAACATACTTTGTCCACATGTTCCACAGAATATCCACCTGAAAAGACATAATAAAAACACATATACTATTAAGACATATATTATATGTACTTTTCATACCCTATTATATACTGATTGTATTTTTTGTATTTTTTATTGTACCACTGTTGGAAAATTAAATCTTACAAATTGTCGCTTATAAATTTATTCAATCGAATAAAAAAAAAGCCAGTCGGCTTAACGATATTAACAAAATCCTTAATAAAGTGAACAATTTCAATAATCTACGTACTACAAACGCTGTAGAAATACATGTCAAAGTTAATTTAAAAATCTTAAGCGATTCTTACTGTAAACACAAAAGACAAATGGATTTGAAAAGAGCGTAAACCCGCAAATGAACAATAGCGTTATGAGAATTTTTACAGTCTTTTGTATAATTCTATTCTTTGATGATAAACGACTTTTAACGTTTCTAAATTTTACATTTAAAATATCTTTATAACGGCCTTACAGCATCTTTTCTGTATATTAATATTTCCAGGCCAATATGATTGCTAAATCCACTGCTGAATAATTATTTAAAAATATATTTCAAATTACTTTATATTACGTTACTTATTGTATAGCTGTGTGCAGACATTACGCGTTGTAAAGAACCATGTTACACAGAGAACATAGTGTAGGTACTATGTGAAATCAACGCTGATCCGAATTTTATACCTCCTCATACTGCATAACGTCAGTCACCTTGTAAACAAATATTTAACAATGATTATTTTTCTAATACTTCCCCTTATAAAATAACCACCTTTCGCCCGCGACTGCATCAGCGTTGAGTTAAAAAAGTAAGTAGCCTATGTTCTTCTAGGCTATCCTCTACGTCTATGCTAAATTTCATCGAAATCCGTTCAGCAATTTAGATTACACTATCCATCTAAACTTTCGCATTTAAAATATTAGTAAGATTGATGAAATTACGCAGAAATATAATTGGATACCGGTAATTGTTTACTTACAAAATAATCTTTGCAAGTTATTTTGAAATACAACTCATAGAAGTATACATAAAAATAATTCCATTAATTGTTTTGTTGGTTATTATACGTCATTTCATCATAACGAAAACCAGTTTTACATATCTGTAACTGTCTTAACACTCTTGACATTTAATTTAATTACAGACTACGCCTTTGACTTTTGTTAATCCAGAAAGTCGTTGGCAGTACAAAATCACGGACAGTTAAAACGAATTATATGTAAATCGACGTTATATACACTTGAGATATGAATGAACCTTATTAGCCTAACTAAAAGTCTAAATTAAACTGAATTTATTACCTTAAGAGAAAAAGTATGAGAGATTTCACTGAGCATTTCCGTCATAGATACAAATTTGAACACACATTAAGAATGTCACCGACCTTAAATCGACACACGCATTGAATTAAAACAACAGCCTTGTCCTAATTTTCTGTATTTTTGTAAGCGATTCATTTTATTATGAAATAAATTTGTATTCCAGTAGCGGATCACATTAAGTGCTTACGAAAGAAGCAATGCATTTTATTGACGTTAACAAACAACGTAAAGATAACACGATTGTATTATGAGAAACTGTACTAATTACTACTAGGCGTAATGGAATGTACACAAATTGTAAATCGTCACACTAAGAGCTTGTCCACACATGAAACTAAATTATCGAACTGTTTAGTATCGCTTTGATTCCTATGTGCTTATACGGAGGTGGGCACACTACTGATTTATAGTTATGCAACTAAACAGTTGAATTGGATGCAAAACAATCGACAATCGCACAATTTAATCAGAGATGTGCGCTCTTATTACATACAATGGGCATTTCTTTTTGTGGTCAGAGTAAGGAGAAATTAAATATGTACATAAACCATTTTACTAATAAATCCTGTTACATTAAAACAATTTGTGATTGTTAAAGAAGGTACGGTTACGATTACCAATTTGTCTGTAAATTTGTGTATAAGAAAAACAACAAAAGGAAATAGGAGAGTCACAATATATAGAAGCTTCTACAGGATCCTAAGGTGTCCTTAAATGTTTCAATAATGTCGATAATAATATAAGTAAAATTAGACTTACCAATATAAGGTACAAAGCGCCAAGTATTGCCAAGTAACGGCAAAGGTTTAGGACCAGGCACTTCCTCCCAGGATTTGACTGACGGAGACACGGTGTCGAATACCGAGCCGACAGCTGCGTGTGTAGACCGCGCACGATGTCCTTGCACCGGACATTGTACATTAGCGTCTGCGAAATAAAGTTCAATATACAATGAGTAATGTACTAACAAAAAAACTACTGCTAGTAAACAAAAGAATTAATAATTCGCTTTTCAACTATTATATTCCAGTGTGAGATGGGTATATGCCTCGGTTAACTAACACAAATCTTACTAATGTTACTATGTATCTCCCAAACAACAGTATGGATCTCTTTAAGAGCGCGCCCACACCTTCGACTAAAATATAGTACAACTGTTTAGTCCCACTTTAATTCCTATAAGATTACAGAGAGGTGCGTACACTACTCGATTTTTAGTCGCGCAACTAAACAGTGGAATGGGCTGCTAAACAATCTACAATCGCATAACAGTTGTGCGATAATCAAAAGCGTAAAGTGTTAAAGAACACAGTCTACTATAATTTCCGACAGCTGGAGTCGCGATTGACAACTAGTATAGTAATAAATATTGATTGTTTCGGACCAACGATTACGTAACTATTTAAATTATCTAATTTAACCATGGTTCCTTCTTGTTTGCTGTCAAATATTGAAATATTAATTAAACAAAGGCGGTACGTTGTTATGGGGATAAAAGAGAAAAGCGTAAGTACAAACAAAAAAGTTAACGAAGTACAAACTTATTTCGCTTCTGTCGGCACGGCATTGTGCGGATGTGTTCAACTTTCGCTCACTGATACCGCGTATGCGCCATTTTATCACGCCCAGTCTATTCCGCATCGCTCCAATCGATTAGTTCCTGTAATTTAAACAAAAAATAATGTTTAAAAAATTTTTAAAACCAAATGTACAATAAATTGAACATTGACAATGTACAGTAAAGTAACTTCAGTCAGTAAAGGTATTTTATGAATAATTTTAATTACTCATCTGTAAAAATCTCAAGTTATAAATTCCGTCGTATTATAAAAAAAAACATTAAATTACTTTGATATATATTTATAGATTTGCTAACAACTTATGTTCATTAATTTAATTTTGTTGTCTTAAAACGTTGAGTTTATGTTTAAAAAGTAACTAAAAGAGACTCCTTAAGTAATTCATAGAGTCATTTGTTTTATTAAAATGTCAACTATTGGGCCACCCACAAACGCTATGCCAGTGATTACCAAAGTGATCTATATCGTCCGCTAGGGGTCTATGACAACCTACAGGGGGTCTACGAAAAAAAATTTGGGGGTCCATGAAGTGAAAATGGGGGTCCACGATATTAGATATCAACACACATTGATAGTACCTGTTTACTTACAACATACTATCTTAAAATATCAAAACATATACATTATCTATTTTCAGTAGTTTTAATTTAAATCCAATTAATAAATGTATGAATTAACATTATGTTTTTACTCGAAGTTTTTAACACTAAACTACACTACAATTAGAAAATTACGGGAAATCAATATCAGGTAAGTAGGGGGTCTACCCAACACGGAAATGGCAAGGGGTCTACGACACAAAAAAGTTTGAGGAACTCTGCTCTATGCTCTATATATTCTAGATGCAGTTTTTGATAGCTTACATGCAATGCATTACAATGAATGCGTTGCAGACTTAAATATGAATTCGGACTAGTTACATCATAAAACTATCTTTTTATAACTCGGTTGAATTTTTAAAATATCACCGAATAGTTATTTAGAAACATATAAATAAAGGTTTTTTTTTGTGTCAGAAAATGTTAAATACATCTTTGAAGATAGATTTTAACCGTAATCAACAAAGACACAAAACAAATATAATATACAGTAGGCCGTATACACTATACAGTTCAAAACAAATTTAAAACCATAATCAGCGTAGCTTAAAAATTACCTAATCAATGCCTTAGTGCACAAATTTCGTTGTAAGTCTTTAGAAAAGACTCCCTTAGTAAACAACTCAAGTCAACACAGACATGTATCCCTTAATATTTTAAAGAGCAAATACCGTTTCATCAAAGAAAAATATTTGTGCGTGTTAGTAACTCAACCGGAATGGTTACGTCAAAGGGAAATACTTATGTACTTGCGTGCGGTCGTAATTTAACTCCACTTAAACCCACTGTTGACTGGAACTACAAAATTACATTGTCGGTTATGAGCCACAAGTTGTAGTTAAAATATCGTATTTAAAACGACCTTTAAATATTAATTACATACAATTTTTAAAGTTATTAAAATTTCATAAAAATAATTTACTGTTTTCACTTTGTCTTTCGTTTGTCACATAATTTAAGAAACTTACTAACAAGTTTATGAGCTGATTGTACGCTTGAACTAAAAGTTATTATTATTATTATTATTATTATTTTCAACTAGTCGTGAAATTGTAGTACACAGAATATAATTAACATCGACCACCCATTGAATTATGCAAATTGTATCTTTACATTTTGATATTTCTTAGTTTCTGTTCATATCCGTTTGTTCAATTATTTACACATCATTAATAGTGTTAAGTATATAAATACCACATGCTATAACAAAAAATATAATGCCATTTTACAAGGTTTTGTTTTTCACATCACAAACAACAATGAGTAGTTGAAAAAACTATTACCTAGCGAAGTAATAGATTCTGCACAGTTCACCACATCAACATTTTACTGTACCCGCCAATCTAGATAAGCCATGAAAAAATGGTATGTATTCGAATCGATATTTGAGCAAATTTGCTATGGTACAGTATGACTAAAGAGAGAATAAATCAATTTTTCTCTATTCATATCCCCGCAAAAAGTAGCTATTAAAAAACCGCACGAAAAAGGTCACTTGTCAAGAAACCAGTTTTTTATATTGTACAAATTTAAATATGGGATACTATATAACTCACATCTACTCCACTTTAAATTATACGAAGCGTAAATATGTAGCTACAAACAACAAAAAAAGGTAAACCTTAAATAAAAACATTTGTACAGACAATTAACAATGAAAGTACAAAAAGTACGAATACGACTAACCCTTTTATACTTCGTTTGTTATCAACAAAACAAGAAATAATTTAACATACCTAGTTATAAAAAAAATAAAATGTGTTTTAGAAATGTATCGACTACACATTTCAAACGTCTTTAAATAATTTATTCAACTAAGTAACGGGTTATATGAAATTGCCAAAAACTCGCAATTCAACATACACATGATTATTTAACTTTTGAATTCAACTGTTGTTTATTAATAAAATAATTTTAGAACATAATTTTGTATTCAAACAAAGGTTCCCCATTTAATTACAATTCATTTTTGCAGTTGAAACAGTTTTATGAAGGTAATTGCGAAACTGTATCTATAAAACTATGATAAAAAAATCTTATACCTTTCGTACTTTTTGTATCCGAAATGTACAATACACTTAAAAATAAAGAAATGTTGTAAAAAATTACCTTTACTGTATTATTAATAACAAAATTAGTCACTTTATTCACAAAACACTCTTTAACTACAAGTAATAGAACTCCTTAACTCAATAGAAAAGAGTTTTTTTATCTGTCGAGAAAGGCTACGCGGTCTGCTATACGTTGAGTGATAGCTGCGAACCGACTAAACGTATGCCTAGCGTCGCGCTACGATAGAACTTGTTGTGTTTCCACTGCTTTATACGACACGACAATATTAAAACTGTATAGCAATTTTATAATAATATATTCTTTATAGTACTGATTTAACATAAATTAATGAAATAATAAGTGTTATTACTTGCAGTAACAGTATTGTTTGAACATCTTTTTTAATTTTATTGTTTTCAATTACTTTCAAGTTTTTTTTTTAATGTGAAAAAAAATATCAAACAAAAAGTATTAACGTCAGCCTTAGTCATGACTTTAAAACAATATTTATAGAGACATAGTTATCAACATTGACTTCTTACGTGATTATTTTCAGTTAACGTGAGGTAATGGAAACAGACACAAATATAGTGATACAGATGTGTCATGAACCGACAAAAGTGGCCGGGCACACGTCGCGTCCGTCGAATATGACAAAAAAACTATTTATACTAAGAATTTAAAATTATGTTGTATACTTAACTGATGTTAAATTTCTCGTCAATATTTTCAACATATTATAATTTTGACATTAATATTATAATTGCGAAAGTTTAGATGGATGGATGTTTGCTACCACAAGACATCAAAATGGTGGATCTGCTCTCTATTAATACTGTAGAAATAGAACACCGTCTGGAAGAACACAGGCTACTTTACAAGTTTTTTTTATTCCAAAGCAGAGGCTATAATTTATTGTAAACCCTAAACAACTCAGGCTTTATTGATTGATGAAGGTAGATCGATTTTTCCTAAGATTTTTATAAATATGTCTCTACCCCATTTTATAGTATAATTATTTCCATGTAAACTTTAATTACTTTCATTGTCATCGGTTGCGATGTTCGAAAGTACCAAGAAAGTATTATTATTATCTAGATCTAACTGCGATTTCCCTTTCACTTGGTATGCTTTATAATTATTTGTTAGCCACGACAATAGGCATAATTATTGCAATGATTAAATTCACATTTACAAAGAACAAAAGCCTCTTAAAATATAGTTTACTAGCTTTTACTTGCGAATTCTGCCGCGTGGAATTAAAAAATGATTAGGAAGTAGCCTATGTACTCTTCCAGACTTTCATCGGGACCCATTGAGCTATTCTCACGATATCTTTGAATAAATATCCATACATTCATTTACACTTTTTTATTTATAATATAAGTAAGATGAAAAATGACAAAATCATAGATAATTTATTGGTTAATACAATGTTGAAAATTAAATTGTAAAATATTCATGTAAAAAATGTATACGAAACTACTATTCATTAACCCAATCGTCTTTATTAATAAAATAATATGCATGTTTTCAAAATATTTGCAAGTTAAAATGCGTGGATAAATGTATATGACACAGTAATTCGCAAAAATCTTGCCGAATCATGATCGCAGTATAAAAAACTTACTGCAATAAAAAGTTACACTTGTGAGAACGAAACACACAGTTTTGTAACTTTTCTCAACATAACAAGTTATTTTCTTACAAATAAAAAGAATTTAACATTTGGAACATAAACATTTTTACTACTTTAGCTGCTTACATTTTAATGTTACATTTTATAAGTAAATTTCACTTGGAACAATGTAAGGAATTATGATGTGATAGCTGTTCCAGTGCGGCTTCATCCGCTTGGAATTAATAAAATTTATTTTTTTTGTTTACATTTGTCAAATTCTCAATTGCAAATGTCAAAATACCAATAACCTTACTATGGCAATCTTGCTTCTTGATGTTGGCCGCTCGTATCGTATGGTCTCTTTTCCACATTAGGGTTTTTATCAAAAATATTTACCTCCTAAGTTTATTGGCGTGAAAATATATAGCCAGAAGCGTGACGTAAGTGTAGGGATTTTTATTAAAAAAAGAATTATGCAAAAATATGCTGTAATTGCTGACATCTTAGGCAACAAAGAAGTGTGTATTTACGTTTTATTATATTAGATATAGATTGAGTGACCCCATAGAGTATACACTTTTATGTGCCGATCGCTTGATCTTATTGAGTGGTGAGTTGAAACTGCTCCATTTTTTTTATGTTCCAATTTTAAATGAAATCAAATCGCGTTGATGTCTTTTACCTCAGAGCAATAATTATCGTAACATTTACTTCTTCCTTATATTATTTCCTTCTTCATTATATTTGAAGGTTGACAATTATGTATTGCCAGCAACTTCGTTAAAAAGTTTTGTACGCAATCATTTTTTATTTTACATTTGGAATACACAAGAAACCTAAGCAAAAGGAGACACTAAGACACTTCATGGGGTGGTGGTTGTAATTAATATATTATTAAACAAAAGAGAAACTTCAGCAAATAATTAAACCTATGAATAAGTGATGGTACATTTGACTATTTTACTAGCATAAAAAAAATAATTTGAATACAAAGTTAACGTTAGAAACTTCTAACAATGTAGAGGCGGAACGACCCACAAACCTTGGTATTTTGCCTCGAGTCGTAACAGTAATTAAGATTAAAGTTTTAGATATATTTTTAAAACTAAAGTTGTTTTACAATCACTCGTATTTTACAATCTAGTCTGAATAGGAAACCTATATAATTTCTTACTCATGTTGTCTCCTGATGATCACTAGTATCGTAATTATTATGTATTGAATGTTGTTTAGTTCATTATTAGATATTATTTTAATTTACTATAAAAATTAATTTCAATTTATTTCTCCAAAGTGAAGTTGGAGACAGCACCCCGGACGACCGTATTACGTGCTCGTAATCAGACCCCACGCGAATGAGGGAGGCCTGGGAGATGATGATGGTGATAACAGACAACAGGTAACATTGACAAGCACAATGGTGATTTAAAAGCTATTTATACGATCCGTCTTCACAGTCTAAACTCTTAACGTCCTATAAACATTGTCAGATCTCTTTTTTAAATCTCAGCTAACAATGTATTTTATACAATTACTAAGACTGCGAAAATGAAGAAAAAATGTTAATATTATTAATGTGTCTTATTGCGATTGCTCTATCAAGGTTATACTCGTAGTTATTCATTAAGAAATTTTAATTGAATTCGCTCTACAATGCAACATTATTGCCAAATCCGT
Organism: Papilio polytes; assembly: GCF_000836215.1. Lineage (NCBI taxonomy): Eukaryota > Metazoa > Arthropoda > Insecta > Lepidoptera > Papilionidae > Papilio > Papilio polytes. The sequence goes on from NW_013526359.1 coordinate 5,143,581, forward strand.
TAAACTAGTTAGAGTTGTTTTCGATTATCATTAATTTAAATTTTAAATTTACGTTAGAAGTAGATTTTCTACCAACTTAATTGTGTAAAAGATACGTGAAAGTCTAAAACTAAAATTTGTGTCTTAGTTTCGGAAGCGGGTTAACGATCCGAGGAGAGACCATGTGAATACGAATTAGATATGTCGACCACTCTCACTGGCCACGAGATACTGCCAATATTATTTATATATACAATTAATATAACCATATCATACTAATGTTATAAATGCAAAAGTTTGGATGGCTGGATGTTTGTTAGTGTTTATAGCCTAAACGGCTGACCATATCTCGATGAAGCTTGCCATAGACGTAGAAGATACTCTGGAAGAACACAAAGACTGCTCACTTTTGTTTTTTTTTTAATTCCACATGAATGGAGTCGCGGGCGAAAGCTAGTATAATATAAAAAAAACAATCCTTTTAACGCAATAAATTCAAACATTCCAGACGATGTTCTACATATGTGTCAAATGTTATCATGATCCGTTTTGGAGATACGTAATATCAAATATCCATACATATGTATATGTACAATACTAGTTTCCGCCCCCGACTCTGTCCGCGTGGAACAAAAAAAAACAAAAGTGTGTATATATTCTTCCAGACTATCCTCTACATGTACACGAAATTTCATTGTAATCAGTTTAGCCGTTTTGGCTACAAACTCTAACAAACATCCATCCATCCATCTAAACTTTCGCATTTGTAATATTAGTATGATTCATTCTAAACACCGACCTTATTCGTTTTTGACTATGAAAGGCGATGGAATCTAAACTTCTATTTTACTAACATACGTGATAGTGGTTATCTGAGCGTTTTTTTTATGACATTTCTTTCTTCCTCTTTCTTCTTTCTTGACACAAAGAGTGTTTAGGACATCCAACTGGCAAAAATTAACAAAGTTGAAAGTAAAAGTGTCTAATTTTCAAGTGCAAAATCTAGTCCGTAAATCACACGTATGTGATAAAATTATAATCAAACACGATTGTCCAAACATAAACGTAGAAAGTGTTTCCAACGTAATTTCATGGTTTGTCAAGAATTTTCGTAATAACGAAGTGTGAAAAATACTTTTTACACATTGGAATGGGAAAGTATGAATGAACTGTTATGATACAAAGCGGTTAGTAAACAGTTGAAGAACGACGCTAGGATGACGTCATCGTATTACAACGCATATACTATAACATGACACTCTAAATACAAACTATCCTCGTTAAGACACTTTTTGTGAAATGAACCAATTGTTTTTTTTCGCCACAGTAACGTTTTATTCACAGGCAATATGTAGCTATCAAATAACAATAATATTAATATATGCTATAGCATGGAAAGCCAATGTAAATTAATATTTCTCGGTTAATATCAAATTTCTAGCGAGATTGGATTCCGGATTAACTGGTTTCAAATTTCCCATCGGAAAGCAAGGTTTCCTTCATACTTCTTTTTATAAAGACAAGTTTCTCTAAAGGAACAAGTTATACCAAGTAATGGGTTTCAACCGTTCAGATTCTAATATCACAAAAAATGCTGTCTTGTCGTGTAGTAAAATCACTACAGTATAGTATTCGCTGTTAAACATCTGACTAAAATAAAAATGGGAATCAAAAAATGTCTATTATATGCACAACTATAGTCATTGCTGATTATAAATTGACAAAATTTCGACTCAACCTTGAAGTTTATGGTGAAAAGATGACGCAATACAAGCGGCTGTCAAATATTCGCACATCGCACCTGTGAAAATTATCCAAAGCTGTCCGTCGGGTTTCACACGTTGTGGAATTTCCAAGTCACTCCCTAACTGTTAATAACCCGGACGTATAAAGTCTTTATTTTATTCTAATACATGTTGTTTGTATGACTAAAATTATCCTACTATATTCTACAACTACGATTAAAGCAAAGACCACACAACTGGTCGGTTATAAAAGTGGGAAAAAATAACTTAAAACGAGAATTTTGCATTTTGTACTCAAATAAATAAATCTCATATAACATGGCTTTTAATACAGATAGGGGTATATTTTTTGATATGTAATGATTTTGAAAGAACATTTAATTTATGTACATAGATATTAGAAAACGTTAAAAGCGGGCGCCCACCTTTGACTAAACTATCGCAAGACAGTTGTGCGATTGTCGATTGTTACGCAGCCAATTCAACAGTTTATTTGCACAAATGAAAATCAAGTAGTGTTCGCACCTCCATATAAGCTGATAGGAATCAAACCAGTTAGTGCGATAGTTTAGTTTAGTTTTCGTTTAGTTCACGCTCTTAAGATATGCTCAAAACAACCATAAGTTGACGGTGTCCTTTCGGAACAACCCTAGCTCATCTCAATGTCCACAGATTAGGTAGATGTAGACAATTCAAGTAATCTTTCTTAAATTATATTTTATTGTTATATCACGAAACGTAATCAGAATCACGAATACCGTGAAGACTGCCGACGAAAGGTCATTACCATTCACTTTGGAAATTATTTTAAAACGTGATCTTGTAACCTTGTATATTTTGAGTACCTCAACATTTATAAACGAAACAAATTAAAATAACATTATCCAACATGTTTTGATAACCTTAATTAGAATAACCTTTACATGTAATATTGATAACAAAATAATGTATTAAAAATTGTGTTTTAATTTTTAAAACAATTATACTATCTTAAGATAAATCAGATTCACTTAAATTTTCAGAACAAACATTTGAATTTAATATTGAATTTATTGCTATTTGATTGTAGTCAATTGTTTGTTGACAGTATTTATAAAACACGGTAATTTTCCTTTGTTATATTTCTGATATGTTGTTAAGGACTAAATGTTATTTTATTTATTTACTTCATTTATTATGTTCATATGATTCAACATTTTCCCTTTCCTTTTCCCATTTACGTAAGTTACCAGGTTTTTATTCAATTCTTGGACATGAATATAAATTTAAATAATAAAATTTACGCGTATGAATAAAAGTTTACCAAACTATGATTTTAAAATTATGAAGAACTAAGACTTCCTTTATGATAGACAAAAATGTAGAACTAGAGATGATGTATATCGCATAACTGTTTAGTCTCGTTTTGATTGCTATGAGTTTATATGAGTATTAACTTATTATATAAAGAGAGCACACTTTTCGATTTTTGGTTGTACAACTAAACAGTTGAATTGGCCAAACAATCGACAATCGCACAACAGTTTGCGATAGTTTAGTCAAAGTTCTGAGACCGCTCTTTCTATTGCTTTTCGAAGTGAGACAGAGATATGTGAGTGAGTGAAAAAGACTTTTAATTTGGAACGTAAAAAGAAAATCTTTGTCATGTCAATTTTATATTAGGACTTTCTGTTTTACGAACTTTATTTTTTATTTCTAGGTAGTACCTTAGCCACATGTGTGGTAGACAGTATAGGTAAATAACACAATTTACTTATAAAACTTGAAAAATCATTTATTTACATTTTATTACAACACAACAAACGTTAACACATAAACAAAATTACATAACACAATGATATTTTTTATATTTTATTAGCAACGACAATCAAATGTTTCAATTTAATATTTATTCTTAAAAGTACATTAATTATAAGAGGTTATATTTATTTCTTTAAAACTGTTTAACACAATGAATACAGAAGTAAATTACGGACATACTATATGCTAAAATATAATTTTTAAGTAGCCTCATTGCTAATTAAAATTAAATTTACATGTAAAACATCTTAACAGAACATTATACACAAAGTCATTCACTCATTCGTTTATTGTTTCATTCATTAGTTCAGTGTGTCATTCATTCGTTCAGTCGCGGCGCGGCAGCATCCTGAGGCGCAGCGGGCCGTCGGGCGCGTACATGAATGTAACCGCGTACTGCAGCGGCTCGTGGTGGTATTCCAGTCGGTAGCGACGCAGTAACTGCAAAAAAACATTCATTTATAACTACAGTTCACTTGACACTTCTTCAGCGCGGAATTAAAAAAGTAGCCTATATTCCTGCAAGCTCCAGATATTTTCCCGTCAAAACCGATCCAATCTACAGATTTACCCGGTATAATGGCGGACTTATGGACACACTAACTGATAGACAAAATCAAACATATACACATCACATATAGACGCTTTAATATAAAGACTAGCTGTTGCTTATGACTTCGTCCGTGTTAAAAAATGATGAAAATGTAGCCTATACTCACTTATAACGTAGCTTCTTAATGGTGTAAGAATATTTGTAATCGGCTTACCAGTATTTGAGTTATTTCAATACATACAAAAATACAAATCTTTACCCTTTCTAATATTAGTATAGACAGATAAGATTTCCATATTAAGGTATCCTGTAAAAGTATGTTCCTAGAACTGCTACAGAATATAAGACGCTTCGCTTCAGCTGTACTAAACATACTTTAGCCAGTAAAACTTGTATTTCCAAGTCCGCGAACCGCCTGCCGAGGCAGATCCTGGCCCCGAAGCCGTAGGGCAGCGAGGCGAAGGAGTGCAGTCGCTGGTCGCTGCGCAGCCAGCGCTCGGGCCGGAACTCCTCCGGCTCTGACACGAACTCCGACATGTTGCCCGTCACTATCGTGGGGAACACCACTTGAACCTGACAATAAACATCATTGAAACTACCTGTTGCTCGCGACTTCGCCCGCATGAAATAAAAATAATATAGCTTTTGTTACTTAGTGGTAATATAGCTTTTTAATGGTGAAAGAATTTTTAAAAATGGTTCAGTATTTTTAAAACAAAAGTATTCTTTATAATATACTGAGTATGCTCTACAACTATCCAAATTTCATCACTATTCGTTCAGCCGTTTAGGTTAGGAACTCTAACATCCATCCATTTAAACTTTTTATTTATAATATTAGTAAGAAAAGGATACATTTTTTTTCTATGTTTCTTTAAAGTTTTTTTTTTTAATTTACATGCTTTTCTACAGTGGAAACTTAACTTAATTGTTTTATAATTTTTTTTTGAAAAAACTTACGCCTTTAGGGATATGGTATCCGCAAATCACATCATCTTCTTGTAAAGTTCTTCCATTGCCAATAACTGTCGAATACATCCTGCAATAAATTATGAAGCCTTATTTAAAAAAAAAGTTTTTAGTTTTTGCTGCCTTAATACTCTGGTAGACCGATTTAGAAAATCTATGTGTTTTATTCGACAAATAATGCTTATCGTGTTATTGTTATTTTTAGTTTATTATTATCTATACTATTATAATAAAACGTAAACACACACTTCTTTGTTGCCTAAGATGTCAGCAATTACAGCATATTTTTTAAAAATTCATTTTTTAATAAAAAGCCCAACACTTACATCATGCTTTAGGCTATATATTTTCACGCCATTAAACTTAGGGGGTAAATATTTTGGATAAAAACCCTAATGTGGGAATGAGACTATAAGTTGCTGCCAACATCAAGGAAGCAAGATTGTCATCATATCATGTCATTTTGACATTTGTAATTGATAATTTGACAAATAAAATAAAACTTTCATAATTTCATGCGGATGAAGTCGCACGGGAACAGCTAGTTTAAACAATAAAGATAACTAACCTAAAAACTTCTCTGACAAAAGCCTTTGTGTAATGCAGTTTATCAAGATCAGCGTATGTTAACGGTTGGCTTGGATCGGGTAACACTCTTCTTATTTCCTCTGCCATTTTCTCTTGCTGTTTAACTCTTGTCGCCACTTGGTAGAGGATGGAACATACTGCCATTGAAATCTGTAAAGTTAAATAAATATTTTTAATATATACATGCTTGTTTTTTGTCTAATATTATTGGTTTGCAGGTTTTATTGGACGGCGACCGCGTGGAATTAAAAAAAAAACAAAAGTAAGTAGCCTATGTGTTCTTCCATACTATGCTCTACATCTATGCAAAATTTCATAGAGAACGGTTCAGCAGTTAGGTTAGGCCAGAAACAAATATCCATCCATCCAACCTTTCGCATTTATAATATTAGTAAGAATTCAGATATACAATGGATTGAAAAAAAAAACTTTTACAGAATTTTCCATTAGGACTTATATATGGAATTAATGTAGAATAGTAATTCTAACCGTGTCAATTCCAACAAGAATAAGGTCCAACGCCATAATGGTGGCGATCTTCGGGTCGCCCTCACTGCGTAGAACGCGCTCAAGCAACGAAAGTTCATTCTCTGACGTCACTTTCTTCGTTTTAAGTCTTTCCAAAGCCTCGTTTATATACCGGCTACATAAACTGAAATAGAAAAGAAACAAGTATGTTCAAAAAGGGTACCTAGGATTAGATATTTGTCTAGTATTAAAACATAATAGAAGTAATGTAAATTAGATCATTGTTTTATTCCGCAAAACATTTATGTTTCTAAAGTGGATTCTTTTTAAGCATCTATGTATAAAAAAATAAACTCCCCTTTGTAATTTATATTAATATAAACTTACTCGATAAAGAAATTCATATTGTTGACGTATTTCGTCCAAAGAGGCGTCGGAAAATATCGCCAGTAAGGCGCCTTAAGTTCCAGCACGGCAACGTTTCTCAACGCAAACTTTGCCGCATCGATTATTCTCTGCGGTTCAGAGTCTTTAGTTAGCTGCGGCGATAGACACCCCAGTCTGACGTCTAAAGCGACTCGACCAATACCTGTAACGTAAAAAATAATATAATTAAATAGGTATATTAAATAATAAATGAACTTTAGGTACTCGAACTCTCTCTAAATTTGTGGTCTTTCATATCATTATACCATTTCAAGCCTACTAATGTAAATGACATAGACGCAATTTCTAAGAAATATAGTGCTTAATAAGGGGAAGTAGAACACACTAAGATCGTATCGTTTTAAACATTTACGGCGAACTGGTTTCTGCGAAACGTTGTCATTCGAAAGTCTATAAATTGATTAGTTTTTATTATATTAAAACAAATTGTTGCCAGCGTTAGTAAAATTATTTTAACCAGAAAGATATGTAAGTAGAATAAAAGTATGTCATATAATATAAAATGTATTTTTAGGGAACATTTAAGGCTCATAATAAAATAGATTCTTATTTAGGTTGTGCTAAGACCAAGCCCGTCGCAAGTAAATAATAAAACAGTTTCAACTTAAAATAACACATCGTTATTCCATCACAAAACAATGATGCAACATTTAGAATGTAATTTTCAACACTGGCCGTTTAAAAAGATTACCACGTTACACAATGATCACAGATTACACAGCTGGATGTTGCGAAGTTGTTAAGAAAACATTTTGTCTATGCATTTATTTATAATACACAATAATATATTCATAAAGATGTTAACTTATAAAGGGCAGACACATTATAGATATTTTGTGTTTAATAAATCAAATCTTTTAAACATTTGATCAATTGCTTTTACCAATGTTAATAAGAGAGAAAGCAGCTATTTAAATTCGCCAAACTAACGAAGCTACCGTTGGCCGTAGAGATTTGTATTTGTAGATGTATTGTCTTTTTAATCGAGAGAAGAAACTCATATGAAGTGGAAATTTTGATGTGTCTGCATATTATTACTTTAAAATGCCTTAGTCGTAATACTTATATTAAAATGTAATGTCTCTGTTTTATCAAAGAGCATAAGAGGGGTGAGAACATTTTAAATGCTTTCACACTTTATGTTTATTACAGAATTTTTGTCGATATGTTATAAATCTCTGTCAGAAAAAATATTTCAACGTCTATTATTAATTGTCCATCTCAAGAGATATAAAACAATACCTACACTCAAGAGACCAGCGATGTATGTCATTGTCGAACTCATGCGGCAGATCTCCGTTAGCGTCCCTCGCGTCCTCCATATATCTGATGAAATCCTCAGTCACCAGCTCTATCGGAGCCACGTATTTCTTGACAGTCTGCGGTTGCAGTATCGGACGTTGAACTTTCGAACGAAACCTTCTCCATTGTTCTCCGTGCCTGTAATAGAAAGAGATAGTTGTTCGTTTCACTCTTACTACCTAATTGTGAAGAATCCCTTAAGGTAAGTTGACGTAATGAAATATGAAACAATTGATTCCCCACTGAATTTTCTCACTCTGAAGTATTCGATGGAGAGATTATTAATTAATTCGATAATTTTGTAAATAGGTCAACGATTAAGTTTAGGATTTCGTTGTGCATTATTAAATTTTGTAGCAGTCCGTGTACAGTCACCCTTACAAACGCTACAAATGCGTAACACGAAGACAGTCGCCGGCGTTGCTTTAAAGAAATCGTTTCCAGAATAAGTAATATACGAACACGCGTTGTCATTGGCTATTCTTATAGCGTGAGACTATGCGTACAGACAGACAGAAATGTATGCGATGTCACGATATTAGATTTTTACAAATCATTGTACCATTCTATTCTATCCTCACCTCCCATATTTTTATCCTCTAATTTGTTTAAGTTCCAATATTAAAGGAAATAAATAATTAACGTAATATATTAATTAACTAGCTGTTCCCGTGCGACTTCATCCGCATAAAATTATGAAAGTTTTATTTTATTGTTTTCATTTGTCAAATTATCAATCACAAATGTCAAAATGACATAACATGATGAAACTTTGCTTCCTTCATGTTGGCAGCAACTTATGGTCTCTTTCCCACATTAGGGTTTTTATCCAAAAATATTTACCCCCTAAGTTTAATGGCGTTAAAATATAAATCCTAAAGCGTGAAGGATGTGTAGGGCTTTTTATTGAAAACAGAATTTTTCAAAAATATGCTGTAAATGCTGAGATCTTAGGCAACAAAGAAGTGTGTATTTACGCTTTATTATAATAGTATAGAAGTATATACAGATAATTGTTTTTTAATTTCTTAACAATTATATAAATGGCTTGTCGATGATAGTAAACGTAATACAAAACAGTTTACTGACAATTAAAAAGACATAAATATCATTTATTACTAATTCAACAAATGCTTAATAACATCGTATCGTACAATTCTATTCTAATACAATATTACAAAGTAAAATGGATTCAGTACTAAAAATTTAATTTAAATAACTACCTCTTGTGTAGGGTTAGACGTATGCATCATAATTCTGTAGGTCGCGTCAAATTTAGTCACAAAAGCATTTTCTTCGATATAAAATTATCGAATTCAACTGTAACATTTTGGAAGAAATAATTTATTAAAAAATATTTAATTTAAACAAACATTGGTCTATATTCTTCACACATAATCGTAATTTACAACGTGCAAACTGAAGTTACGTGTCACAAATATGTGTTTGAACAAACATTCGAGATGTTTGTCCATCCTCCTTTACTTCTGACGTGTTTACTCATAAATGCTGCTCGTGTTCAAGGTTATGAATTCACAACAGTGGTCAAATGACTACTTATGTATCCGGTTAGTTTATTTAAATAAACTATGGACATTTTATTAAGCAACCGTAATCACGCCATACCAACGATTATAACATGATCTATGAAAGTTTTTGTAGATTATTTTTAAGACAAATGTCTTAATATAAATTTATTCCATACACAAACAGTCAAATTCTGGCTAGATACAGTGAATATTAAATAAACAATTAGAATAAATAGATGGATTTGGATATCTTTTTTAAAACACTTTTTTAGAATAGCAAATTATAATAATTTAATCATATCAGAAAAAAACAAGGTTTTCACCAAATATGACCCTGATTCAAGTGCGATAAAAGGAAACATTCACAAACAAAGAAAGCTCTCAATGGCCTAAAGACATTGGCTGAGTAATGTTGAACTTTAAATAAAGGTTTTTAAATAAGGATGTAACTTAACTTCAGAAAAGTCAGGGCAAAAGCTTCATCGGTTTCCTAAGATAAACATATTATTATATTTTTACATTTATACCACTTTTATATCTAATCAGTGTTATTAAAATTTTATAACGTAATAACATTTAAAAGAAAACTTCTTTCTGTCGTTTTAAGAACGCGCACACCTTGACCAGCAATCGTTTATACCATTGATAAATAAATCGACATTCTCACATAATTTTACCCAATATAAAACAATGACTAGACATTTTTACAAACCCATACATACACTATGTACAAAATATAAATTGAGTGCAAATATAATTTTAATTTTTACATGGGTTATTAAAATAAAATGCAAGAATCTTTTGAAGACTTGGTGCCAAATATCTAGAGACCAGACTATCTACGAGAGAGAAAATTATTTATTTAAAAAAAGATGATCCTCAAACTAATCCCATCAGCAAAATAATCACGAAATACCGTTGCTTTCGCTACGCCCTGGTTCCCAAGTAGGCCATGTATCATGGCTGTTCGCTACAATGCTATGGAAGACAATAACTTCAATATATTGCGTAGTCCATTGAAGAATTCGTTAAAAATCAATCTTATAAATCGTAGTTTAATTACTCAATGAATATTAACCAAAATGGTAGATACTGCAATCGTGAGTTCTTAATTTCGTAAACTAATTTTAGTCGGTAATTAAATTCAAATTGTTCATATGCTTTGAGCTGTATAATTGTTATCTTACTAGCTTAATAATAGCTTAATGCATTTAGTTAAGTAGGTTTGTTATTAGAGACGACGACCTACTTTAACAACCAGTGCCTTATCGATATGTACAAGTGGCCAGTGTTTTTTAACATACAAACTGACAATTGTTGTACTAAACAAAGTAAAAACTAAAAAGTTTTTATTCAAATTATGCTTAAATTCCGAACACGACGTTTAATTTGCAGCCACCCGGATAAAACCGCTACTCTCACCGAGTTGTTGCGACCAATCAAAAACCAGTATTCGAAACCAGTTTTTAAAATATTCGCGATATACCATTAAAAACCTTCATGTTTGTCGATGAACCGAACTATAAAATACCATAGATTGAAGATGACTGGCAAAATTACGAGGTTATGTCATTTGTCAACTTAGGTGATAAATGCAGTGCCAACAACTTTTGTTTAAATGTTCCATTGAGCACCAATGCCACAATTTTTAGCACGTTTAGCGACACGGGTGTGAATACGTTCAATGTTTGAATGACTGTTGTATTTCGTAGTATTTTCAAAGACAAGGACGCACTGTCAAGGACAAGAAGTTACGATAATATAGGTCAGAAAGTTATTTAATGCTGACAATATTGACGATAATCTAATGTTTTTTCAGAATACACAGTTAACACAGTTTTTTTTCTTCGCGTAACACCGCACCTATATGTAGGGTCTGTCTTTTTGGACCTTGAGGTAAATTATAGTCTATTATTACATTGCGTGATGACTTAACACGAAGATTTTAACATGCCTGTTTTATTTATTCTAGACATAGTGCATGGTGCATTATGGTGCAGAATAAACAAGATGGATTGCATCACCCATTGAACAAACCGACCTCGGATTAAAGTAACGGTACAAGGAATAAAATAATTACACAACGCTCCCATAACATTGTACAAGAAAAAGACTTGAAAAATATAAGGCCTCAAATCGTAAAAAGAAATCAAAACCCTTAAAGACTTTTAACGAGATTTTGTCTTTGTTTATAGCAGGGTATTGAAAAAAAACTTGAATATTATTGTTACAACATGATAGTCAAACTTGAATATGCGAAAATAAACAACTGAATGATGCCGGTCGTTCAACTAATCCTTGGATTGAATAACCAATGTTGACACGCTATTTATAGAGGATTTAATTTACGAGTAATAAGATTTGGAAGCTAAGTATTAAAGACACACGCAAGCGCGAAATGCTAGTATTCTTGCTTAATCATACTTATACTTACTTACTAATATTATAAATGCAAAGGTTTAGATCGAAGGATGGATGTTTGTAAGAGTTTTTTAGCCCAAACGGCCGAACGGATCTTCATGAAATTCGGCACAGATGTAGAGCGTAGTCTGAAAAACACATAGCCTACTTTTTATCCCATAAATAGTTACAGTTGCCGTGGGATGCATTATTTTGAACTTTAATGTTTACTAGATAATTCTACAACGGTTCAATATATCTTATTGAAATTTGGTACAGATATAAAACAAAGTGTGGGAATAGACATGGGATAAGGTTCATCCCCGAAAAACGTCCGGTTTCCAAGGGACACGTAGCATTTTTTATTATTTACATAGTTCGTCCGCGTGGTATTAGAAAACATACGAACTATATAAATTACAAAAAGCTACGTATCCCTCGGGAACCGGACATCAATCCTGCTATCCTGCTATCAAGCTTTTTTTCATTGTTAATGTTGTCAACTTTGAGTGTTCGACGTTTTTAAATACAAAAAGAATTTAAAACATCGCGTGGTTAAACTTGTTTTAATTTCAGGGTTTTACTTAAGTGGGACATTAGCCTCGGCGGCATTAAAATAGGTCATAACACGTATGTAATACAAAAATCTTTAGAAATTTATACGAAGTAGTATCTTTATTGTACAATTTAAGTAGTACAACTGTGGATTTTGAGGATACCAACAAATAATTTTACTCCCGTCAAAGGTTCTAATTAGATTTAAAAAAATAATATTCACTCTCATCGTTTACACGACGAAAAAGTATAACAACAATCGATCATTCGACCCAAGATAAAAAAAAAATTAAAGAGAAGTGAAAGTCAGCAAATGGGTTTCTCTTTATAATGGCTGAACTAATGATACTTTTATGCCAGTAACGGTACAAAAATTAAAATAATATATATGATATTTCTATTTTTTTTGTCACTGGTTTGAAACAAAAGAAAAGAGGCTGCGATGCCAGTATTTTTTAAGTGAAGGGGCAATAGCTACAAAGAAATCCATTTCCTGTTGACGTTTAGAAACAACTCTCGGACAACTTCTTTCGATTTACAAGCCAAGTACTTTTAATGCATTATTTACTTACACTCCAACAACACCAGGTAATTCTCCGAAAAAATCTTTTCGAACTTCAGACTTGTATTTGACGAGACAAGGCATAGCCGGACGGAACGGAGTTGGTCCTTCGCGCCGGTACATCCTTTCAATCTCGTCAGCGTCATATACGAACAAAAGATCAGGTCTTCCGATCAAACCACCCAATCTTACAATCCTGCCATACTGCTCCAGAAACATTTTTGTCACTTTCGCGAATTCTGATATATCAAACTGTCCGATAATAGGTACCATTCGCCACGTATTACCCAAAATTGGTATTGGCTTGGGTCCAGGGACTTCGGAGTAGGGTTTGGCTCTTGCGAAGATTTCATCATTGAGAGCAGCGGTTGGGGCTACTTGGGAACGTTGGCGTTTCGAAAAGGGACAACCGGTGGTGGCATAGCGGCTATTCGGATTTAAATAGGGACGCGCGTACGCGGTAAAAGAGTGCAGCGAGCGACCCATAGCGGTTAAGGTCGCTTTATCGACTGATCATTTGCCGACCGACCGACTGACTGCGTCCGTACGACTGAGCTTCGCGCGCAACTACGCGGTTTGATTTCTTGAATACCGTTGCCCGCTGCCCGTCAGCCGTATCATATAGCTGTCGCAGAAGGCAGAACCAATTAAGCAACGCTCAACGCTCTCTTTTCTTAGTTTTATTTTAAACACACACATACATATGTGTGTACACACTTAATGACGGCTGCATTCTTGTACAGTGTGTAGTAAAGCTTTTTAAATAAAACACAGTAATAAGTGGACTGAATATTATTTCAATTTTTTTTTTTAGTAAGTACACACGTAAAAATGTCTTCGATTGGGAAATTACATCTGATATTATGAGTCACTGTTGTTGTTACTTCGATTTTCAGAAAACGGACGTGCTGGAGTCCTAATTTTAGTCCTCTTAGCCTTCCTACCATTTTCGTCCACGATACAAGGAAAGGATGGACGCATAGATATGGCTGGCTAATATCCTATTTCTGTGCGTCCCCTTCTCCGTCGATTAAAGGTATGCTACACATCAGCTTTTCCTTTTAATTTAGGAAGTTCAACACCTGGCCTGGCGGTCCAGAACATCAGAACGAGTCGTTGCGCAGAACATATATTAGGTTTACAAATAACTTTTTCCTTCTTCCTAAAAGGTTGGGGGTGAAGACATTGCGCGACGTGCTAATCTAGGTTAGTCAGAAAGATTCAAACGCCCAAATCGTACTTATTGAATATCAATATCAAAGTAATATCGGAATATTATTTTTATTGTTACGCTGACAAAGTAACTGGCAACTCTAAACCTACTGAGCTACTGACACTGACAGTGACATTGATATTTGACATTAAGTTAGGCAAATAAGTTTTTGTTTTTGTTTATATCTTTATCTTAAACCTTTGCTGTCCATTAAATAAAAAGATCAAAGTTGTCATAATTAATTAGCAAATAAATATTGGTCGCTCATTACAATGATATCGGAGTTCGCAAAAGAAAAAGTATTTTGGACACGAAAAATGAATTTGAAATTGGTGTACTTTATTAAAAACAACCCAAATGTCTGGAATCCAAAGCATCCAAAATACACATCTGTTGAACACAAAGATCAGACATACGCGGAATTTGCAGCTCTGTATGGTGATAAATTTACTGGTCAAGCTGTGAAAAACCGATGGACTAATATTAGATCAACTTTCGCAAATTATTTGAGAAAATTCAAAGCAAGCCGCGCAAATGGTGAGGTCCGTGTTCTGTGATTATTTCATTACAATTTCGGTTAGATGTTAGGTCCTTTAATTAAGTGGAAAATAATTTGAGGTCGGACAATAATCATCATAAAATAGCTAAATCCCACTGCCAAAATTCCTTTATTAAACCTATTGTTTTTGAAAAGAATAAGAAATTTAACGACATGTATAACTTGTATTGGAAACCCTAGTTCTTCACAATGTTTTAATATGTTAGTTTGTATATTTATACCATACTACTGTTTTAAACATTTTTGGTGGAAGAGCCTCGCACTACATAGTAACCTTACCCTGCATCCCTTTATGCTACTGCACCCAAACTTTTGTTTCACACAGAAACTTGTCCAATGTGCCGAACCACAAAGATATGTGACAATTACTGTACTGAATGTATAATTTTTAATTTAGGAAAGTAAAATAAACTGGCACCTATGGGGACCTTGTCAATTTTTGATGAAAGTGAACAGAACTGTGAAAGATTCTTCTTTAAACTTGAATCAATCTGAAGAAAAGGTAAATAAGACTACTTCCTAACATTCATACATACTTAAAAATTGCTTACTAATCTTATCAATAACTGTTGTTAAGGTGTCTGTAAATTTCGATAACTATGGAAAATTGAAATTATGTTTTAATGTTTTTTTTTTACAGATTTCAGAATTAACACACAATCAGTACAATAATGATGACAATAATGCTGAAGACACTTTTGTACATGAAAGAAATACTAATTGTAAAGCAATTGCTGAAAATCTTGTAAACATATTTAAAAAAATGCAAAATGATCCCTTTGGTCTTGATAAAACTAAATATGGTGAGATCGGACAAACAGTGTCAAAAAGATTATCAGAAATGGATTCATATGATGCGTCTAGAGCTGTAGTAAAAATTACAGAAATTCTATTATTGTATGATGAACAAAATCTATTAAATCCAAATAATTTTAAAAATGAATTGTAAAAATGTATAATATTAACTAAAAGTACATCATATGTCACTGCTATTCAATGCAAATGTTTAAATTTGAATCTCATTAAAATACTATAAAAAAAAGAAAATTGTTAAAAGTATGAAATTGTAATCTTTAACTTAAACCAGGAAATCATCCTAATTTGTCAAATAATGCAACTGCATTCACTCCAAATTGTACTAATTGCAATATTTATTGATACCACAATTTTCGGTGGAAAAACCGAGGCATCAAAAAAAATTTACAACATTAAAAAAAATAATTCTAAATCGATGATCTTTTTAATATTTAAATATTTTCCTTCAATGCGTTAAAAGAATTACTCAAGTGGTGAAAATTTTAAGCAAAATTGTTGCCATGTTTAGATGACAGTTGTATGACAGAAGATTATTAAGTCTGCTGACGACAAAGTGGAAAATAAATTCAGGTGGAACATTATGTAGTATTTATTAAAAACAAAAGACATATAATGTCTAAATCCCGAATACAAATCGGGCGCAATGTTAACGTAGATTTTATACAACTGTATAAATCAACATGGGACAAAATTCATAGAGAAACAGATGTATTTCGTTATAAAGTAGAGAATTTACGTGAAAGGATTGTTAACGAAAAATATTTATTACAGGTAAGTTTTACTAAGCCTTAAATTTTACGTTTAACATAATTTAAAAAAATCTGAGCGCACGTAAAAGTGAACAATTATTTGCACTAAATTTTATTATTAGCTTGGATTAATCCTTATATTTCTACTGTTGAATTTTAAATCACCAAAAAAGTAGATTATCTATTTTGTATGTATTGTAATAACTGAAAAACTACTGGACCAATTTCAAAAAAGCTTGCACCATCAAAAAAATATGTTATCACTCGGTAACATAGGCTATGCTTAACTATTTCTTAAAACTTACAGCTTAATCCAGACAGAAGTATAAAGAGACGAACACCCGAGCAAATAGATAATATTTGTCAACCATTTGATGAAAATAAGTTTAATTTTACCAAAGCATCAAAAGACGAAACTATGTTCAGTATTAGTGATGAAAATGGTGAGTTATGTAAACATACTATTCTATTTTATATTGCTTAAAAATCTAACATGAAATAATTATATTATTTATGGTATAATATTTATTACACGGCTAAAACTCACATGGGAACTTTCGGTGTAGACACCGACCAGTTTCGAACCCGTAGGGACCCCCTACTTCAGGGTGACCGTCGCGACGCGATAGCGAATAAAGCCGGCATCCACTCACCCTGAAGAAGGACCACCTACGGGTTCGAAACTGGTCGGTGCCCACACTGAAAGTTCCCACGTGAGTTTTAGCCGTGTTATAAATAATATAGTATAATGTCTCACAAAAGTTTTAATAAGTTAAATGAAATAAGTAGGTGAGAATACACAAATTCTTCTGGTACTAAAGTAATAATTTTATAGTTCCAATATAGACATTAAACATAACTTTCCTTAGAGTAGTCACATATTGTTGTGAAAGGTTTTTTTTTATATTTTACTTGAAACTTTGTCTAAATGAATTTAAATAGTCATAGCTTATGTTACGCACAGATAAATTACCTTTCTAATGGTGAAATATTTTCTGAAATTGATCCAGTAGTTTTTAAGTTATTTCAATACATACAAAAATACAAATCTTTCCTTTTTATAATGCCAGTATACATTTAGAAAATCATGCAAAATAAAAAATAAAAAGATGAGGTTAAGTTTACAGTTTTTTCTCTTTTCCAGATTTAAATGAACATTTTCTATTAGTTAATGTTAGTCCAATTTCTCAATATCATTCCCTGTTGTGTCCGTCAATGTACAAATGCCTACCTCAAGTTGTGACCAAAGATAGTTTGCAGTTGATGCTTGACATTATGTGCTGTTCTAAGGATCGGTGAGTGGAACAAGTAAATACATGTTTTTTATTATTTTTTTGTAGAAAATTCAATGAGCAATGGAAATACACCTTGTATGTACACAGTAAACACATTTTTATAAAGTTTATTTTTGTAGATAATTAACTAGTTATTTTCACTAGTGATTGGCAACACAGTGTGCTTTTGCTTCTGATAATAAACATCCTTTTTAATAATAAAATGTCTAATGCAGCAAGTATACATATTACTAGCTGTTCTCGTACGGCTTCATCCGCATGGAATTATAAAAACTTTAATTTATTGTTTACATTTGTCAAATTATCAATTACAAATGTCAAAATGACATGACATGATAACAACCTTGATTCATTGATGTTGGCAGCAACTTATGGTCTCTTTTTCACATTAAGGTTTTTATCCAAAATATTTACCCCACTAAGTTTAATGTCGTTAAAATATATAGCCTTAAGTGTGATGCAAGTGTGGGGGTTTTTATTAAAAAGAGAATTATTTAAAAATATGCTGTAATTGCTGACATCTTAGGCAACAAAGTGTGTGTTAATGCTTTATTATAATAGTATAGATAGATATACTTTATCAATTGATATTTTATTTACAGCGATATAAGAATTGGATTTAATAGTCTATGTGGATTGGCATCTGTGAATCACCTACATTACCATATATTTATAGAAAAAAATATTCTGCCAGTTGAAACAGTTGTAAGTAGAAAAAAAATATATTTATGTTTTTTCTTCCATTTTTAAATGAAAATGTATTTTTAAATATTCCAAGCTTTTAGGAGGTAATTAGCTAAATTCAGTAAACATAATTTAAATTCCAAAAGTTTCATTAGTTAATGTTTTTTTTTCAGAAATGTAAACATTTAAAAGGTCCAGTCTACATTCTCGATGGTTACCCAGTACCTGGTTTCTGTTTTGAAATAACACGAAACACTATTAATTCTTCTGAGTACATATATAAGTTAATTGATTTGTTATTAAAGAAGTGTATAGCACATAATATATTTATAACAAGAGGTCAAAGTGTGTCGGGAGATGGTGGCATAGTGAGGGTAATTGTATGGCCGAGAAAGAATAGTTCCGGAGCAAAACAACTTGCTGCATTTAATGTTGCTGTTTGTGAGTTAAGTGGCTGGTTTCCAGTTTATGGTTAGTTTGACTTTGTTTTAGAGTTTAAAGTTTAGATGGATGGATGTTTGTTAGAGTTTATAGCCTCAATGGCTAAAGGGATCTTGTTAAAACTTGGTATATATGTAGAGGATAGTCTGGAAGAACACATATGCTATTTGCTTTTGTTTTTTTTAATTACGCTCTGATGGAGTCGCGGGCAAAAGCTACTAAATATGTATTTGAATGTATTGGGAAAACTCAAAAACCATTGGGCCGCTTTAAAAAATTCTTTCACAGTGGAAACATAATTTATCTGGGACTAACATAGGCTATATTTTTTTATTATTTTTCAATTTCATGCGGTCCTAGCCGCGGGCGAAAGCTAGTAAAGAGATCAAGTTTTTCTTTAATTCTATTTCTATTTAAGTCTGTTGGAAAAAATAGGTAAGTTGTCTTCCAAAATATGTTCTTGAGATACATTAAGCCATTTTGAAGATATGTAATAACAAACATCCATCCAAAATTTCACAATTATAATATTTGTAAGAAGTATGATATATGACATGTAACCTCATTTGAATTATTTAGAAAAATTAAATTCCCTTTTTTATTCAGGAATGTTATTAAATTCTTTACAATATGTTTATAC
>NW_013526359.1:5162935-5164431 GCF_000836215.1 Papilio polytes
GTGAAGATATTAAACAGTTGTATTAAGAAGCAGAAATAATAGTAGGGGCGCAGTTTTCTACAACAAACTAGTTAATATTTTAAGTGTATCCAGGATATGCTATCTACAGCCCGATTACTGGTTTTTGAGTCTTGGAATATCGCAGTTGGTAAGGTACAATCTTTTGTATAGGTTTTGTGATTATTAAAAAAAATGTATTGTAAAGAAAATATGTAAATAAATAAATACAAAATGTAATTAAATTTATTTCTGATGTTAGATCCATAAAATGTTATTCTGAACTAACAAACTAGTTAGTAGAAATATTAATAATATTAATAATTTAAGTACATAAGTAATTTACAAATAGACAATTTCTATTTAATTATTTAAACTTTCGTGAGACATTTTATAATCAATTATTTACGGCTTACTCACGTATACTTTTATTTTTCCGGTGACGGCACCGACCAGTTTCAGACCCCCGCAGGGTCGTGTAAGTCTCAAGTATACGTGAGTAAGCCGTAAATAATTAATTAGACAATTTCTCCTAAATATATTCCTATGCTCCTCACTATGTATTTTAATTTAATAATAATATGGACATATAAAAACCGCTTATTTACAAACACTTTGTAAAAAATGGGTATAAATGCATCATAGCTATTATAAGTGGTAATAAAAAATTCAATTTGCAAAAACATTAACATAATCGTGAAAAGATTGTTCCACGTTATTTCCTTTAAAATCATGCAAAACAATAGAAAAGTTTTTAAACGTACGTACTGTTGCGGAAATTTGCGGTGTTTCACTTACAAAAAATGCCTTGCATTGGGTAAATCCGTCTCTCACAAATAATAAGATAGATGCGAGTTGTGTAAACGATATATTAATATAAAAATTATCCGTGTATCACGAACTGAATATTTTTATAATAAAAACCTACATCCTATTGGTTATTTTTCGCTCCGTCTCAATAGGTTCAGACGACTGTAGGTTTTACTGTCAAACACGACCATATTCCTCGACTGTACATAAATGAATTATTTACAAATAGTACTTTAGTAAAGAAAATATAACGGTTTAAGGTAGTATAATAGAAGTTTCGGAATAATACTATGAAATAATAAGCCGGCCAACACGTCATTGTTTATAAATAATGCGCAAAACACAGACCAGTGTGATAATTTGATATAACTAAGTGTACCCTTGACCCGCGACGCGGGACGCGTTTGTGCTCCCTCGTAATTCAGTTCAGTACTTCAGTAGTCAGGGAGCGCTCGGCGCGGTCGCACACGACATGAAACTCCTAACTATTACTTTGTTTACATTGATCGTAATTCAAACGAACGAGTGCTCTCAAAACTGGTTCCCGCAGAACCTAGTCACGACCATAAAAAAGGAGACGTCCCTAATCAAGGACTATGTCAAAGAAAAAGGACGAAACATAAAAGAATTCTACATCAACAACGTACGGAATAAAATCACATCATATTTGGGTTTGCAACGCGAGGAAC
>NW_013526359.1:5164924-5173048 GCF_000836215.1 Papilio polytes
CAGAGCTCACATATCCAAGAAAACCGACACCTATTCCTTTTGGAACTTTACATTCCATGAAATTAGTCAATACGATTTGCCCGCGATAATCGATTATATAATGGACAACAAAGGATGGGACGTGAAGATAAATTACATCGGTCATTCGATGGGAACAACGGTGCTGTTCGCTTTACTATCGACCAAAACCGAGTATAATAAAGTTTTAAGAGCAGGATATGCCCTCGCTCCGGTGGCCTACATGTCGAATATCCGTAGTCCGATTCGACTGTTGGCTAAATTCAGTGATAACATAGCATATCTGATGAAACTACTCGGCGCTAATGAGTTTTTACCCCAAAACGCAGTATTGAGGTGGTTGTCGAAGCATGCGTGTGAAATAAATCATTACGAGGAGGCGATATGCGAGAACTCGATGTTCGTACTGTGCGGGCACGACGATAAGCAGTTTAATAAAACTCTGCTGCCTTTAATTTTGGGCCATGTTCCTGCGGGCGCGTCTACGAAGACGTTGATACATTACGCTCAAGAAATACGTAATGATGGGCGATTCCAGCAGTTTGATTACGGTCCGGAAGTTAATTTTATGACGTACGGAGCGCCGATACCACCGGAATATCCTCTATCCAAAATTACTCTACCTATAGCGTTACTCAGCGCCGACAACGATTGGCTAGCGGGTACAGAAGATGTAGACAAGTTATACGTGCGCCTTACAAATCCATTAGAACGTTATAAAGTCCCTTACAAAGACTTTAATCATATAGATTTCTTGTGGGCTATAGATGCGCCAAAATTGGTTTACAATAAATTACTTCAATTACTCGATGGTGGTGCGGTTACATCGAGTATTGATTTAGTCACTAGTAATGAAATTAACTAAAGAATAATTTCAAGTCCCCATCAGGGATAATGTTTATTGGGTTATGACTTATAATTTAGATAGATAATTTTAAGATGTTTTACTGTAAAATACTCAAGATTGTATTCTAATCTGTTGTAGATAGAATTATTTCTGATACTCCAATAAAATGTAAATAACTGTTATATCGTTTTTAATTACTGTATTCTTCAAATAGCCTTAAAATACTCCCAATGTGACACACGAAGGAACCGTATTTATTTAAAAAAAAATGTTTTGATAACTTAATGTAGTTTTATTAATTATCTATGAAAAGATGATTTTTAAAATGCACACAGATTAAAAAAACCAATAGATATGGTCGACTACTATTTAATACTTAACTTTCAGAACACTTAACATTCATAAATATATAAAAAAACCAGTTCCTCTATTCTTTGATGTGCATAAAATCGTGTTTCCATTTCTTAAACATCTGCACAAAAAGTATTGTGCTCCCTTTCATCCTCTTTTAGGAAAACAAAGACAACAAAATGCATAGTAAATATGCACCAGGTAAATTTTTCTTGCGACAAAAAAGTCTTCCATCTTGAAAGTCGTAGATATAAGCAGCATAACTTTAAAAGGTTATAATTTCGAGTTTAGGTAAATGTTCAATTTATAAAAATGAATAGCACAAATGAAGAGTTTTTTCATGTCGAAATAATCGTCTTAATCCATTTACTTATTTAAATTAATTATCAAAGATTTGCGATTAATTAGTCATCGGTTGAGTCAACAAATTAAAACACGAATTGTAAGCAAACTGCAATGACTCAAATGAACTTCATGCCCCGATGTTATTGTCCATGATAAAATAGCTTGTATCATTATATTTATAATTTATTATAATGTTACACATTACATTTTAGACATGGATATTCTCGTTTTTCATAGCTCAATTATAAGCAGAATAAAAACGTTTCCACTTGATCAGCTCAGAAAATACTTTCTTTTTTTAATTTTACCTTAGGACACTATTTTTAAAATAATCACCTAACGATGCTAAACGATGTTCGTTACAATTTCAGAAACTATCCTCGCTTCGCATTAGCATGTAAGGTCACCTTATTATATCAAACACTTGCATGATTCATCCTTGTTCCGGCTTCTGATGTTTACATTAATGTTGTTTTTGCCTACTTTAGGGATAAACAACAATCAGTGAATCGAGAATTAATATTAGATTTATTTAACCGTTCCTATAAGCGAAAAATTCTGTAAACAATCACGTTGCTACGCGTTTAAAAACATTATATTCATTATGTTGTCTTCGGCAATAGAAATCATGATAAACTGTCTACGTATTCTCACGTACGCTATTACTATCAGTTCCTCAATTCCTTACATTCCTTTGTAAGATATTTGGTCTAAACCCGTAAGCACATTTTACAACCGTTTACTACTGTGCGACTTAAAATAGAAATGTTCCTTATCGGTCAGGAGCTAAACGACATACCGAAATTAATGAAAACAATCATTAGCGAACAGGACAATTTTGTCCTATGACATTGCAGACAATGTGCGTGCCAAAAAAGCAGTTCCTGTTTCTATGGTCGCAGTTTTTAATACTGTTAGGTAAATATTTGGTTCTGAAATGAAATTACCAATTGAAATGGTTATTTCCCTTAAATCATATGCTTAAAATGCGTTAACGGTAGTAATCGAAGTGTCGATTACAATCCTCGAATTGTTTTGTAATCCAATATTTATTTATTTTAGGTTTTTCGACTTCCAGGTTATTTTAATAAATATTTAAAACCTATTGTGTTATAGCTGTTTGATTGAGTACGAAAGTAATCGAACGATTAAGTCATTCTTACGAATTGAATGGTGCAATTTGATAAACAAATTTTGTTTATACGTCGACGTGAGATGGCGTAATGATGATGTATTTTGTACAGTAACACTGCAGTTAAAATAATCGTTGAAGGTCTAACTAATCTATTCTAACTATAATAACAACAACACGGATACAAATCCCAACTTCATTACTTCAAAGGAATGGAGATTCTCTGCAAGACCAGTAACAATAGGTCCTTTTCCTGACTAGAAACTAAGATAAGACCACCGCCCAATACATATCTAGTATAATCACTATCTAAATCGTATTAGATTACCTAAATTGCATAAAAGTACAGTTTATTAGAAGGAAGGATATAGCATCTTACTAAATACCTAAATGATCCCCTTATTAAATAAATTGCTATTTATTTAATCATCCGAAAAAAAATCAAACTGCCACTTTGGCTTAAAGGTCTAGTAACCAGGTCATAAAATCATCACAAATAAAAACATTGCCATTTGACAATGTTTGACAATGACATTGACGTTTGCCTTTGATTTTGTAAACATCGGCATGCATCATGCTAACCTTTATTTTCTAATGAAATTGAAAAATAATTACAAATGATTATGAATTTCTTAAAGAAATTCAACTTTAGAAAAAGGTAAAATAAACCAACAAACCCTTAAGTTAGCAATAAGTTAAATTCTGTATAAGAACAAGCAAAATGTCGCACCAATTGGGGCGAGTGGTTTCAGAGATTTTACACCAATATTTTGGTGAAATTGTGCAAAAAGTTGGACACGATTTGTTTATTTACGGTAGCAAGCCAATTCCTATGATTGTAAAGACTACTGGATTGCCGCGTAAACAGGTATCAACACAGTAATATAGCAAAAAAAAAAATATTATTTCTCTTTCTAGTATTAACTACTATATTCAGAATTTAAAGTTTCTATCCGAACTTTTTTCTACAAATCTCTACTCGTACCGAGGAATATGAAATAAATTATTTTTTAACTTTTCGTAGGTAGTTGATAGTTTGCGCACACTAGTCAAATTTGATTTGGTATCATTTGAGCCATCCTTCAACGAAGTAGTTGCTGACTATAAGCTGAACCCTGACAATGTCCTTCTTCTCATTAGATATCCAAGGTTCGTATTTATTCATCTAAATCTCATTTCTTACTAAAATTATGAATGTGAAAGTTTAAATGGATGGATGGATGTTAGATTGTAGCTTAAACTGCTAAACGGATTTTGATAAAAATTGGTGTAGATGTAGAGGATAGTCTGGAAGGACAGACATAGGCCTACTTGCTTTTGTTTTTTTTTAATTCCACCCAGTGAAGTTGTGTGTGAAAGCTAGTTTTAAATATATATCAATTCCATATTTTGATGTTCTTAATGTCACATGTTGTTGTTTATTAATAGTAATTGGTGTTCAGTCACATAGTTCAGTTTTTTTATTTAATTTTTACAGATATCTCCTGCAAATAAAGACAAAGTTTGGTTCGGAAGCTGAATTATTGGTGGAGGAACTCTTACAGCAAGCATCATGTACTGCAAGTGTGTTGATGGTCACAGTAGCTGCCAAATATAAAGATGATAAGGTAAATACTCAAAAACTAATTGAATTCATCTCACCGATTACTCAGTAGGTTAATTGGTTCAATATGAAACTTCCAAGAAATTGTATAAAAACTCTTGATATTCCTACAATTTGAATGTATATTAATGCAGTGAACATCTCATTTATGTAATGAAAGTAGGAAAATGTAGTTGTATGGCAATTACTATTCTTTTTTTTCTGTTTTAATAAGACAATGTTGTGGATATTGTCATTATTTCATTTTCTATGTTTTTATATTTAATTAAACATAAATTTTCACAATTTAACCCCACAAATACTGTTATATCTCATTAGGATAAGTCAATATATTCTAAAGTCCCAATATCTTGAAGTAAATCTTTTTAATTTCTATTTCTAGGAGAAGAATATAACATTAGTGAAGTTACGAGATATATTTATTAGTATAGCAACAGCTAGATATATTCAGCAAGCACCAGTAGCAGACAATAGTGAGGTGCCTTCACTGGAGCCTGTGGCGACAATCGTACCGGATATTGATGTAAGACAGCTAGCGCAGGCAATGGCAACAGATACATTAGCTGATGTTAACGATAGTAAGTGAAAATAAATTGTTTTCAACTAAATTTATTCCAGAGGTTTTAGGTTACCTTTTAGGTAACCTTTAGGTTATGTGCCATTTTTCTAAAGAAATGTATGATATAGTAGTAATGGAAGAAATGTATACATTTGTATATAATCTAACTAATATTATAAATGCGTAAGTTTAGATGGATGTTTGTTAGAGTTTGTAGCCTAAATGTTTGAATGGATCTCAATAAAATTTGGCATAGACGTAGAGCA
Organism: Papilio polytes; assembly: GCF_000836215.1. Lineage (NCBI taxonomy): Eukaryota > Metazoa > Arthropoda > Insecta > Lepidoptera > Papilionidae > Papilio > Papilio polytes. The sequence goes on from NW_013526359.1 coordinate 5,170,046, forward strand.
TAGTCTGGAAGAACATATAGGCTATTCACTTTTGTTTTTTTTAAGTCCACGCGGACGGGAGTCGCGGGCGAAGGCTTGTAGTCTATAAACGTGCCAAGAAATGATCACATGTTTGCTCTTTATATAAAATATACTTCATACTTTTTATAGTGCATGAATTTTGTAATCAGTAAAGTGTCAATATATTTTGTAAAATACCATAGGCTCCTACCCATGATATAATTTAAAGAATCAGTAGCTTTCTTGTGCTGAATATACAATAAGTAACTCTTTTAAATAATTCTGATTGCAATGTGAGTTTTTTTTATTTTAAAGGTGGTAAATGTCATGTCTAAAGTTTTTGGGATTGTAATTATTAAATGGTTACTTAAGTTTTTTTTTCTTTTTTTCTTTCTTTATTTCCTGCTGCTATGTTTTTTGCAGCAACCTTGTTATCTTTGTAGTTTTTTTTTTCTAGTTCTTTACCTTGTTTTTTTTATTTTACTTGTATTTTTTTTTCTTTTTTGGTTACTTAAGTTAAGTTAATGAGACTAACAACCAGTTTTAATTTACTCGTACTTACATGTTTTTATGGCTACAAAGGAAGAGGAAGACCGATGAAAGTATGGATGGATTGTGTGAAAGAGAATATGCTTAAGAAAGGAGTGGATTCAGATATGACGGCTGATAGAGATGTATGGAAGAGCAGCACATGCTGTGCCGACCCACCGTAAGGGATAAGGGCAAGTGGATGATGATGATTACATGTTTTTATTATCTTTTCAGATATCTACTGGAAAGTAAATTTCGACAGATTCCATCAGGACTTCAGAGATGACATAATGGTAAAAGCTATCACTCGACGGATTGATGAAAATGGTAAGGTTTCTTCTTTAAAATGACATACAAAATTACATACACACATTCAGTCTTGAATATTTATCTCCAGCCTGTTTATATATAATACATGAAAAATTATACTAACAATATTCTCAATAAATGAAAAACTATTAAAATATTTGGATTTGGCTCACGAGATTACCGCCATGTGGCGTATGAAATCGACTACCATTATTCCGATAGTCGTTTCGGCACACGGGCTGATAGCGAAGAGCTTCGACCAACACCTCAAGAAGCTCTCGCTAGACAGTTGGATTAAGGGCCCGATTCAAAAGGCGGTTATTTTAGAAACCGCACGACTAGTGAGGAGGTTCCTGTCTCTGCAGCCCTGACCACTGGTTGCTTGAGTCACTTGATTCCGCAGCCGGTGTTGCTCTATTTTTTATATAATATATTTTATTTTAATTTTTATATTCTTGTAAAATGTATTATATAGAGAGTAAGAAATAAAGATATATGAAGATAATAATAATTCTCAATATTATCTTATTAAAACTAGAGACTACAAAATATTTTAAAGTAAATTCCATTCAGCTATATTTTCTTATTTACATTACATGGACGATACGTTCTCTGTGTAAAGAGTACATTTAAATTGTACTATGGTGAATTCGTGTACAATGACTTTGAAGTTGTAATTATATTAAAATTTTGTATATTTATGTTATTATAATAGTAAAGCTTCTGTGTATCGAAAGATAGATGTGTGCTACCAGTTAAAACAAAAAGTCTAAATGGATAGATAAAATTTGGCACAGAGATTATCATCTGGAATAGGTTACTTAATTTGTTTTTAAATTCCTCAAGTAGGAAGTCTCTGGTGTTGGCTTTTTTTGTCTTCCCACTAGCCTCCACCGTTAGCGCTATCGGTATACTATCCCTCACGGTTTAACATACATATTCGGTGGTACTTAGATGACGGATGGTAGAGATATTTGAATGAATATAGAGAATAAAAAACCCGCGTCCTACGGGAGTAAGATAAGGTAGGGTTATTGTTTGTTAGTATGAATGAATATTTATTTATTGCCACAAAAAAGAAATTACATAAAAGGACTTATTCTAAAGAAAACATACAATCGTGGCAAAAAGTCAGCGTATGCAGGAGGGACTAAGTCGTAGGCTCCTTCGTACTCAAGTAACATATACCTAAATTATTAATAAAAGGTGTGTTAGTAGCAAGACGTGTGTTAGTAGCAAGATGTGTGTGTCAGCGGGCGAGCTGATGCGGCTGCTGCTGCAGCAGATGTACCTGTCGTCGGCGGAGTGGGCGGCCGAGTCCAACCCCACGCCGGCGCTGGAGCTGCGCACGGCCGTCCAGCGCGCCGACTTCACCGACTGCGCCGGCGCGGACTGCGACCGCAAACTGCTGCAGACGCACATCGACCAGTATCTTAGAGTTTTAGGTAACGTATTCTTAGGTTACTCACAATTGGACCCTGATCAAAATGACCCTGTCTTCGCAAAAAAGAACGATGATTAACTTCCCCACCAAAAAAAAAAGTAATTAAACCAAGTACTTATTGAATACTAGCTTTCGCCCGCGACTCTGTCCGCGTGGAATAAAAAAAACAAAAGCCTATGTCTTCTTCCAGACTATCCTCTACATGTGTACAAAATTTCATCGAAATCCGTTCAGCCGTTTAGACTTACAAACTTTTACATCCATCCATCCATCTAAACTTTCGCATTTATAATATTAGTAAGATAGTAAGATTAATTTCCAAAATGGATCATACTTCATCACACTAATTTATTAATGCAAAAATTTGTACGGATGTTAATCACAGGAAAATAAAAGGCTATTTATTTAATCATATGGTTTTTTTAAAAGTAATTCCACATATTAAATCAAAAGAATAACGACCGGTTAAAGTTATTTCAACGTTAACAACATCTTAAATTACGAGGCTTTTTAAACATCGAATTGCTGTGAAATTTCGACGTCGATCAGCTTGTAAGCGGCCTTTACGTGAAGTATAAGATTTTTCTCAGTATTTGTCCGTAAGTTTTGAAATAAAGGTGATAATTTTTTTTATCGATTTACATAACAACTTGCTGTTGCTCGGGACTGCGTGCGTTAAATGAAGAAATATAGCCTATTTTACTCACTGATAACATAGC
>NW_013526359.1:5173490-5176307 GCF_000836215.1 Papilio polytes
GCATTTATAATATTAGTAAGATAGTAACATTGATTTCCAAAATGGATCACACTTCATCACACTAATTTATTAATGTGAAAATTTGTATGGATGTTAGTCACAGGAAAATAAAACGCTATTTAATCTTATGGTTTTTTAAAATAATTACACATATTAAATCAAAAGAATAACGACCGGTTAAAGTTATTTCAACGTTAACAACATCTTAAATGACAAGGCTTTTAAACTCCAAATTGCTGTAAAATTTCGACGTCGATCAAATTGTAATCGGCCTTTACGTGAAGTATAAGATTTTTCTCAGTAAGTCCGTTGAAATAAAGGTGATAATTTTATTATCGATTTACATAACAACTTGCTGTTGCTCGAGACTGCGTGCGTTAAATTAAAAAACATAGCCTATGTTACTCTGATAGCTGTAGCTTTTTAATGGTTCAAGAATTTTTGTCATTGGCCCAGTAGTTTTTGAGTTATTTCAATACATTTAAAAATACAAATCTTTCCTTTTCATAGTATTAGTAGGGATAAAAAGTACTTCCAAAGATTCCAAAGACTGGTGATCAGTACCGTTCTGGTGTTATCTCCAGAGGAGAGTGGCGCGGGGTTCGTGCGTCGGTCGGGCGAGTCCGGCGGCGGGCTGTACGCGGTGCGCGGCCGCCACGCCGCGCTGCAGCTGCTGCTGGACGCGCTCGACCACTGCGTCACGGAGCGCCTCGGCTCCAACGCTGCTAGGATATTCAGGTACACTGCGCATCTAGGAACTAGAGAATACGATTGAAAATGCCATGCCATATTTATTTTCCCTCATCGCACACACAAACGTACAGCTACACACACACACAAACATGAGTGCAATGTTGGCTTATATCATATCTGGACTGCACCTGTATCATAAACTGAACCATGTAATAGTAGTTAAGGGGAGGTTGAAAACTTGAGGTTGAGGTTGAGGCCTTCAGTGACAAGCTGGAAGCCGCATCAGCTGAGCCTTCTCCTTTTGGCCAAGAATTTTTATCTTTATTTTTATTTCAGTAATATGATTTATAAGTTGTGGTCTTATATCTTTTTGGTCAATAAATAGTGTTTTACTTTATTTTTTTATTTATCTACTGTAAAAATGATGAAAAATACTAGCCAGTAACTTTTTAATCTTGCAATACTGAAAAGTGGAATTGATTTTTTTTAACAAATAACAAATGACTGTAAGACACAAATGTTAGATTTTTAGTTTGCTTTTTAATAAGTTAATAATGGATTTAATTATTAAACATCAAACAAGAATGAATCCCATAAATCAAAGTACATACATTAAAAATATCGATGGAATTGAGGACTTCTTCCGTTTTGAAGGGAGTTAAAATAACACCATCTAATCAAAACATTTTGAAACTTTTTATAACATTATTGGATGTAATAAAGTAGAAAATAGTTTTGGTTTTAATTAAGATTTTTTAGTTATGTAGCAATAAAAGAATTTATTTATTTACCATTAATTTAATATGGTTTTAACTTGATTTTGTATCTTAATTACAGATTGATTCGCACAAAGAAATACATAGAGGAGGACGATATCCAGAAGCACGCGATGTTGCCCAACAAGGAGTGCAAAGAGCTCACATACAAGCTGCTGGAGGAACACTTTATTAGTATACAGGTATACATTTTTAAAGAAATTTCAATGTAAAACATACATATGCTATTAAAATAAACACAAATCAATTCACAAAAAAAAGTTTGTTTCATACATTTCTAATACTATAATGGAATAACATACATTTCCTAGGAAATTTATACATTTCCTAAACTTTCGATTTGTATAGATTTTCTACGAATAGTTCACTATTCTTAGTTTTTTGTGCATTTCCAATAACATAAATATTAATATACTAAATAAGTTATTTTGTTGTAATTGTTCTCTTTAATATTTTGTATTTCTACAGTTTTTTTGCGTAATAACATTTGTATACTATATTTCGTTAGGACTTATTATTAGCTATCACTGGTCGTTACACATGCGTTTTAAAAACATCATTAAGTCTTAAAAATTATATAAAACTATCTTATTTATATATAAAAGTGTCTTGTTTTTTTTATTTCCTCAATGTTTTATCTGCTATATCTTATGTTATTTTACGTTTTGAATGGATTAAATGGGTTATTATTGTGTTTGCAGCCGATGCGCAAGGCGGCGTCGTCCGGAGCGATGGCCAAAGCTGTGTACTTGTATCATATTAAACTACACCACGTCAGTATTATTCATGCTTTACTATACATTACTCCCCGTGCGGTTTCATGCGTATGATATTATAAATACATTTGATTGTTTATATATGTATAACTTTTAAATACACAATACAATGAAGGCATTTTGCATATTATTGTTATCATGGAAATCTTGCTTTCTTTCGAATTTATTTACCCTCTTTATTAAATAGCGTGAAAATTGATTATTCAAAACATTTTATTATGTTAGTGAGATATCCAGTGTTATTGAGCTGGGAGTGTACTTATTCATGTATTTATTTATCTATGTCATACACTACATTTATTTAGTTATTATTTTTAAAAAATAATAACATAAAATTTTCATAGTACATACATACTGACACGCGACAAATGCACTTTATTTTTTTACATGCGCATGACGTGAGCGCGCCGTGCAGCGCCGCGCGGACGTACGCATCCGAAATTAAAAACCATGCAAAGCGCCGGCGCTGAATCAGACTCTTCTTTCACTATAAAGTGATGATTTAATTAAAGTTTGGTGTATATAATCTTCAGGTGGCGCAAAGTCTGCGCGAGCTGTGTCACCGCGCATTG